>NW_009621923.1:0-231 GCF_000690535.1 Cariama cristata
CGGGCGGCAGGGGGGGGCTCACTGCTCCTCCAGCCAGGAGGGCTTCTCAGCACCAGGGGTCTTCAGCTTGATGTTGAACTGCTTGAGGGTCTGCTCCAACTGCTGCTGATTCCCAGCGAAGTAGGCAGAGATAGCGTTGTGGAAGAGTAGGAGCTGCTTGTGCATCACCTTGATCTGGGAAGAGCAGGAGGGGGTCAGCCGGCAGCGAGCCAGCCCCAGCACCCAGCAGGC
>NW_009621923.1:486-2121 GCF_000690535.1 Cariama cristata
AGCGCACAGCAGACCCCCGCTCTGCACCCTGCAGCCCCTTCCCAGCCCCACATCCCTCCCCACCTTGTTCTCCTCCAAGAACTTGAGCTTGATGGCCACATCAGCACGCAGCTTTTCGTACTTGTCCTTGTGGCTCTGGAACTGGCTCTGGGCTGCATCCAGCCGGCACAGGGTGCTGGCGTCCCGAGGGCCCATGCTCAGCTCCTCCAGGTCCGTGCGGTATGCATCGTACTCCAGCCTGTGCAGGACAGCAGGTGTCAGAGCTGCAGCCCCACAATTCCGCGCCCCAGAACGCCTGGCACCTAGCCCTGGCCCATGGGCCACACCGCTATTCTACCTGGCTGTCTCGTACTGCTTGACTGTCATGAGCGTGTCCTCCATTGTCTTGTTCACCAGTGTGTTGATGCTGGAGACAAAGAAGTTGACAGCCCCCAGTAGTGTTTCTCCGTTCTTGCAGAGCAGTTTCTGTGTTTCCGCGTTGTAACCAAACTCCTCCTGGGAGAGGAGGATGAGTCAGGGCCTGGACCAGCAAGACCCCCTCTCTCCTCCCACGCACCCAGGATCAGCCTGGCCCCGGGTGCTCCAAGGAGGCGCTGGGACATGGCCCTTGATGCCCTCCCCTGCCCTGCAGCCTTCACCAAGCACGTTTATCCCCATCCTCCTGCTTCACCTCACGCACCTGGGGTGCTGCAGAGCAGAGAGCCGCCCCCGGCTGTGCTGCAGAACCCGGGGTTGATTTGGGTGTCCAGGTCTCCTCCCCAGGCATGAGGGGATGCAGCACAGGCAGAGGCAAAGCACGCACCACCTCCCTGGCGGGCATACCTGCAGCTCGGGAGACTTCTGGCTGAGGTCCGCAAAGGCATCCCCCAGGGCGTGCTGTGTCTGCACCAGGCTGTAGAAGTGGTTGGTGAGAGCCCGCGCGAGCTGCAGCACACACTCGTATTTGCGCTTTGTCTCCCGGAGCAGCTCAATCTGTGTCTCCAGCTCCAGGTCCACGGTGCGGGAGCCCCGGCCAAACCGCTCTGAGATCAGCTGCTTGGTACACTGCAGGGCGAGGGAGGAAGGTGTGAGGAGGCCCCAGGTCCCTGGCTGACAGGGAGGAAGCCCTCCTTGCTGCTGTGGGCAGCGGGGAGCTGCAAAGCTGTCCCCATGAATTCTGTGGGGAGATCCCCGGACGCATCCTCCGCCTCCCGCTGCTCCTTCGCCCCTAGTGCAGGGGCTGGCACAAGCCTCAGCCTGCTGTGTGGCCCTGGCAGCGAGCTGGGCCATCCCGACAGTCCCGGGAAGCAGCTCACCTTGTACGTGTTGATACCCCATTTCTTGACAATGTCAAACTTCTCCACGGCGATGCCACGGACAACTTCCTCCCCTCCAACGGCTGGGCTGGGGTGGGGCTGGTGCAGCCCGGAGCCTGGAACAGAGACAGCCCGGTGTGGCATTGGCTCAGCAGGGCAGCAGCGCGCGCGAGGGCACAGGATGGGCTGCTCACCCAAAAGCAACGGTGCCTGCACAGCGGGGCACTGCAGCTGTGCCTGGAGGACTCAGGGCACTGCCAGGAGTGCAGGACTCCCAGAGGGCTGCAGTGGGGCTCGACAAAGCCCACGCCAAACAGACTCGCGATCCGGGCAGGCGGCA
>NW_009621923.1:2230-3500 GCF_000690535.1 Cariama cristata
CCAGTTGTAATGGTGTCCAGCCGGTCTTGCACCACCTTGCAGGCATCATGATCTGACACCTCGTGCATGTGGCAGGGAACCTGCTCCTACAAGCCCTTCCTGAGGGGTCCCACGCTGGCCCTGGTGTTGGCAGCTTTGGCAGCCGACCCTGCAGGAGAAGGCGTTCACCCCAGTCTGCCTGCAGGAGATGGCAGGGTCTGGCCCTGGGGCTGCCTCGTCACCAGCCCAGCCACATCTGCTCTCATAGACGGGGCCCCAACACCTCCTGCACTGCACCGTGCTCCTCGCAGCCCTGAGCGGTCTCCTGCCCGAGCTCCCTCCTCACCCAGTGGGCCAGAGCAGAAAGAAGGCGACTGGCAGCACCCAGGGGAAGCACACACGTGGGCAGCACATGCGTGGGCTCCTCGCTGCAGGAATGATCTCCCACAGCCAGGCACTGCCTGAATCTCACCTCCAAGCCACCTGGGGCCCTGGCAGTGCTGTCCTCTCCCCGCTAGCACCAGGACCAAGGCCCTGCTGCAACGGCTGTGGGAAGCGAGTGCCAGGAAGCTCTTCCTCCTGTGGCAGCAGGCTTGCCTGCCTGCACGCTGGTGGTTATGTGGGGCTGCAGCCACCTCTCTGTGGAGGTGCTCCGAGGGACCCCAGCACTAACCAGGTGACCTAACATGGGGTGAGGAGCCCAAGCCTGGGCGGGGGTGCCATGGAAAGCCAGCCAGGGGCTGGGCGGCTGCAGTACCTGCTGAAGCACCAGCCTGGTTGGCCATCCTGCTGGCGGCAGATGCACTGGGGGAGACGGATGGTCCTCGGGGTGGGTGAGGTTGGACAAGACAGCCTGGAAATGGAGGAGCTGGCAGGTGTTGAGCAGAGAGGGGCAAGAGGACACAGGGTGGTGTGACAGGCACAGGGGCAGGAACAGCCAGGACAGAGGATGAGTGTGCGGGTGGGATGGCAGCAGGGGAGAGCAATGGGAGCAGATGAGTGTGATGTAAAATTCGAAGACATGGCTGGCTGCCAGATGGACACCTCCCACACCAGGCGCTCCCTCCCCGCTCCCTCCATCCTATCTGCTGGCCTCATCGTGTGCCCCATGAGCTGAGAGCTGGACAGGCCCGGCGTGACAGAGACATGGGGATTGCAACCACAGCACATGCCTCCTTCTGCCACCCGCTTTGCTGCTCTTCGTCACAGCAGGCTGGAAGCAAACGCAGACATCCCCTCTGCCTGTGCAAACCCACTCGCTCAAGCCTAGCACAGCACGGAGCGGCTGGGG
>NW_009621923.1:3649-3897 GCF_000690535.1 Cariama cristata
CCTGGCCGGCTTGGCCCAGCCCCAGCACCACCAACGCTCACCACAGACCCGCTGGGCCATCGCCGCCCCCATGCCTGGGCAGAACTCCTAGGGGGGTGCTGGGACCAGAAGGACCTCAGGGCTGTGGCATGCCTACCCACACCGCTGCCTGGCAGGCAGGATGCTCGCAGCTGTGCCTTGCCATCAGGTGCACCCACAACTCCAGGACTGGCCTGAGCAACGAGAAGAGGAAAGAAGTGGAGAGGGTG
>NW_009621923.1:4090-4330 GCF_000690535.1 Cariama cristata
CTCCCCCGCGTCAGAATGGTGCGAAGCCTGGATGCCACAAGCCCGGGCCCCGGGGGTGCCCCCAGCCTGGGAGGCCCCACACCTCCCAGAGAGGGGAGCGCCTGTGGCCCAGCCCTCCCGTAGCACGTCACCGTTAATTACTGTGCGCGAGGAGTGCCAGAACAGTGGGGTTAGCGGGGCGGCAGCCCCTCTGCTCCGACGCAGCCAGGCTTTGCCAGGGGCACACATGTGCCAGCCCAT
>NW_009621923.1:4729-5107 GCF_000690535.1 Cariama cristata
TCCCCCGCCGCCCCAGCCCCCTCTGCATGAGCCTGCGCCGCAGCCTGCCCTACCTTTGATGGTGCTGGTGGGGATGATGCCTTCAGCCGTGCCCCCATAGCCACCAGAGACAATGCTGGTTTCGTTGAGGTTGGGCCCCGACACCATCACCTGCTGCAGGTCCTGGAGTGGAGGGAGGAATGCAGGCAGCTGAGGCAGAGCCGGGACGTGTGGCCGAAGACAGCATAGCCCCAACGCAGAGTGGCACGCCAAGGCCCTGCCTGCTCCACACAGCCCAGAACATCCAGTGGTCCAGCACGTCCCCACCCGGCCCCAGTCACAAACCTGCTCCAAGCTGTCATCCTCTGGCAGGCTGCCCGTGTCCCCATTGCTGCTGAT
>NW_009621923.1:5553-6454 GCF_000690535.1 Cariama cristata
GGGATCTCCATGGTTGCAGCCTTGCTCATGATCCCGTCCGACATCCTCAGGGCCTGCAAGGACACAGACGCTCTACTGGAGCCCGGGGACCAGGCAGAGCTGCGGACTACTCCCTGCAGGGCCGAGGCCTGGGCTGAGCTCCCAATGGCCAGGGAGCAGGCAGAGGACAGATGGCAGCTGGTCCTGCACTGGCAGCGCGGGGGACCGCGCAGCCAAGCGGTCTGCCCAGGGGCCTCCTGCAGCCACTGCCCACCACGGCACGGCACAGCACGGTAGTCCCTCGAGATGCACTGCCCCAGCCCTGCCTGCAGCCTCCTGGCTCCCAGAAAGCTCCCGGTGGAACCGCACGTTCTGGAGGACCGAGTCCTGGCCTCACTCCTGCTCGCAACCCCAGAGCAACGGCAGCTGCCAGCTGCCCTGCACTGGCCTTCAGTGCGCTCCCTCCTGCCCCTTTGGCCCACCACTCACATGTTTTGGAACCAGACGGTTCTCTCCTGCCCCTCACGAATCTTTGGGCACAACAGTGGTCCGTCTACCCTGGCTGGGCAGCAGACCCTAACCCGGGACAACCGGAGCTTTGCAGCAGAGCAGCTCCTGGCTTAGAGCCCAGGAGAACAGAGCCGAGAGCCATGTCCACAGCCAGGCGTGCACCCGAGCTGGGAGCAGCAAGGGCCCCACTGTGTCCAGACCGGTCTGAGCACATTCCTGAGCAGCAGGCGCCAGGCACCTGAGCACAGACCGGATCCACCCCTCGTGCTCCGTTACCTGCCTGCCCTGGTGGGGACACAGCCCCGATGGCCGGACCCCCAGGAGAGGGCCATGGCTGAAGGGAACAAGTCCTGTGTGCAGAGAACGTTGCCTCCCAGCGTGATCTCCTACTGGGCAGCAGCCCTGCTCCAGG
>NW_009621924.1:0-352 GCF_000690535.1 Cariama cristata
CGAGCCTTGAGGAGGGCGATGCCGGGATGCTGACGGCTGCCAGCCCGCTCGGAGCATCGCTGCTGACCTCTTCGATCACCTGCCGAGGAAGAGGGGGAGCACTGCACGCCCGAGCTCCCACTCCCCCATCTAACGGGGCTCCAGGCACCCCCGGGATGGGAGAGGAGCTGAGGACAGACAGGATCGTCCCCAGCCACCTTGGGACCACCCCAGCCGGGCTGTGCCCCCATTTCTCCCTGCCCACCCCTTCCTCCTGCCCACGCAGAGAGCTCTGCCAGGCTACAACACCTCCAAACCTTCCTCCAGTCCTCAGCCTGCTGCCGGCTCTGGAAGCCGATGACCAGCATCTCGC
>NW_009621924.1:444-912 GCF_000690535.1 Cariama cristata
GTATCAGCGGCACTGCTAAAGCACTGCGGAGGTACGGCGGTGTCGGCAGAGCTCGGGGACCTGCTCCCACCTTCCATCCATCCTTCTCCGGCCGCTCACCAGCAGCACATGCTCCCGGACGATGAAAAGCTGCTTCGCCCACTGCCCCAGCCAGCGTTTCCTCCAGAGGAAGCCGCAAAGCTGCGCTTCGGGGCGGCCGGGGGCCTCGGCATCGGGGCTGGGGGCTGGTGGCCGCCGAAGGTAGTGGGCATGGTCCGTCACACCATCCTCATCCTCCCCGTATGACTCGTAGTGGCTGCTGTCGCTGTCGGCACCGCCTGAGAGCCGGGATGGTGTCAGGGTGCTGGGTGCATGCGGGTGCTGGGGAGGAGACACGGTGGGGTGCTCACCGGAGCCAGCGCATCTGCCGGAGCCGAGGGGTTCAGCATCTTCATAAGAGTCGTCGGCTGGTGGGGACGGTGAGATGCC
>NW_009621925.1:0-585 GCF_000690535.1 Cariama cristata
CGAGTCAAGTCCCCATTCGGGGGGGGGGGGAAGTGGGGTTCTGGGCAGCAGCCATCCCCTCCCCCCAGCCCCGAATTAGGGATTGAATTACTCCAGAATTTGGGATAAATACCCCAGAATTAGGGATTTAATTACACCAGAATTATGGGATTAATTACTCACGGATTAGGGATTTAATTACTCCCGGATTAGGGATTTAATTACTGCAGAATCAGGGGTTTAATGGCCCCAGAATTTGAGGATAATTATTCCAGAATTAGGGATTTACTTCGTGTAGAATGGGGGGATAATTACTGCAGAATTTGGGGATAAATACTGCAGAATTAGGGATTTAATTACTCCAGAATTATGGGATTAATGATCCCGGAATTTGGGATAAATACCCCAGAATTGGAGATTTAGTTACTCCAGAATTTGGGAATAATTACCCCAGAATTAAGGAATTAATTACTCCAGAATTGAGGATTTAATTACCCCAGAATTTGGGATTTAATTACCCCAGAATCGGGGCTTTATGATCCCAGAATTTGGGGAGAAATAAAGATAAAACGCCGTCAATAAGGAATTTAAAAAGATTTTTTCCCA
>NW_009621926.1:0-2524 GCF_000690535.1 Cariama cristata
TTTTTTTTTTTTTTTAAAATTCAGACACAACACAGGTTTTTAATCCGTGTGTCCCTATAACGCTCCATCCCAGCTGAATGTGCCACAAATGTTATTAAACTTAGCCTTAGAGCCCTCTTCTGTATCATAGGAAAATTATCGTTTCACGGGAGGAAAAACTAAGGTGCACGAAAAATTCCTTTACATGAATCCTATAAGCCCTCTTTATCAGCCCTCTTGTACCTCCTGCGTCCCAGGCTGGTGACGGAGCTGCTCCATAAAAAGGGGGCTTTTTGCCCTTAAAAGCAGCAGTTTTTTTATTCTCCAGCTTGGGAAAAGGGCTCCTCTGAATGTCAGCTTGGATTTAAACATCGGTGACTGTGGGACAAACCCAGGATCAGGCTGCGCATCATCCTGGTGCTGATGAGGACCCCTGCACCGGTCTCCTCCCCAGCACTGATGTGCACCACACACAGAATATTCTGCCAAAATTTTGGATAAGTTTGGCTCGGGTACAGAGCTGGGGGGGGGGGAGCCAATTCAGGGGAAAGAAACCCTGAATTATTGTCACCCTTTTCTTTCCAGCGAAAGGACGTGTCTCCAGGGGGAGCTTGGTCCCAACGGCCCCTCATGCCCAGGCAGGAGCATGGGGACTCGCCATATCTTCATATCAAGAGTCACAACCCATGCACCATCAAGGTCTGGATGTTATTTTTTTTTGAACAGCATAAACAAAAGTAAACAGGAAACTTAAGATGTTTGGGTTGTAAAATGGCTCTTTTGATCCAGATCCAAATATTTTCAGTTTTGCCATCAGTGTGGCATCTGAACGTCTGATTTTGGGGACCCCAAGGAAGGTCCCTCCTCCCCTGCCCTGCTCAGAGGAACATCATCAGTTCTCAAATTCTTTTCATCAAAACCATTTCCACCACGGGATTTGCACAGCACAGCTACAGACATCAAAGAACAGGAGGAGAAAGTCCTCGAAAAGCCATGGAGGGAAGAAACTTCAACAAGAAACTTGAAATAATGTGTGTTCGTCGGATGGAGAGATACAGAAACGATGCTCCAGAAGTCAGCAAAGGAGAAAATACTTGGAGCCACTGCAGCAGTGTTAAGTCGAGGAATAAAAAAACCCAAATACTTTAAAAAATAAAAAAAAAATTTACAAAGAGGAAAAAGGGTAGGAAAAAAAGAGCCGGAGGTAGACATGGACGGAAGCTGTGGAGCCTGTTAAGTCGAGGAATAAAAAACCCAAATATTCAAAAAAATAAAAAAAAAAATTACGAAGAGGAAAAAGGGTAGGAAAAAAAGAGCTGGAGGTAGACATGGACGGAAGCTGTGGAGCACTAAAAGCCTATACAGACACAGCTGCAGAATAACTTAACTAAAGCATAATGTCCAGGCAGCATTTTCCCTGCTCGTGGCAGGGGGGTTGGACTAAGATGACCTTTAAAGGTCCCTTCCAACCCAAACCATTCTGTAATTTTACAATTTTTTGTCCGGGGAGGATGCTGTTATTTGCATGGTAGAGCCTGCAGGACCACAGATGTGGAACGGCCAAGCCGAGAAGATGATAAAGTGGAGGAGAGAATGTCAGGGGATGTGGAGCAGCAACACTGAGGTGTATGAAAACACAATTTAAAAAAATCAGGTACTACAGCCACAAACGACAGTATAATAAATACGGTCTTGAGCATCGACTGCAGAGACCTTACGTGGTCCAGCTGTACCAAGATGGCACAAGGGCAAAGAAGGAAAAGGGCTGAGCTGTAATTAGAGTGTAATTCTACCAAAAACCCAGCACCCAAATGAAGACTCTATTTCACCTACAGCCACGGAGCAAATTAGGCTAAAGACTAAACCCCATCACCTGCTCAAACCCCAAATTTCTGACTGCATTATTTCAAAGCACAGTGGTTTTTGGAAGGGATCCTTCCAGCATTTCTGCTCTTTGCAGTCTTGGAGGAACTGGGAAGTGCATAATATAAATTAAAAATAAAATAATTGAGAAAGATGGGAAGTTTCAAGAGTTTACCAACAAATTCCACCCCTTCAGCTGTTCAATTTTTTACAACTTCAGCAGCAAAAAATTACCCTTGCTAGAATGGCCCGGCTCCAGCAATGAATTTGATTCCAGCTGCTGTGTTAAATGAATGATTAATAGATGTCTTTGTCCTGCCTGCATCTGCCTTTCACAAGAACATCGATGTTAACCTGGGCGTAACACCCCAACTCTGCCTTCAGTGTAGTTTTCACTCCATCTCTTCACCTTCAAGGAGATCTGAACGAGTCGGACGGGCAGAAGCTAATGCCATGTCAACATAAAAAGGAAAAGCCAGAAAACCCAGCTCTGCCAATGCAGAGTTAAATAAAACAAAGAATGTGGAATACAAAGAATCTGCAGAAGCTACAGAGCTCCTGCGAGGAGCCCAAGTTTCATTTTCTTGCCCGTTCTCCTGGGCACGGTGATTAATTACGAAGGCTGCAGAAAACAAGTGAGCGGAGGGGAGCCGACTCCCTGCCGGCAGCACCGAGCCCCAGC
>NW_009621926.1:2537-5055 GCF_000690535.1 Cariama cristata
CCCCCGAGCCACCGGCAAACCTCAGCCGAGGGCAACGTCCGCTGCCCACAACCCAACCCGCACATCCCCAGCTACAGCCTGCCAGCAACCTGGGAACTCTGGCTGACCTTCAGCCATTCCCACCAAAAAGAACCACCAAATCCAGGTTAATCTACTTCAGTATCTTTTTTTTTTTCAAGATATTTGCTAATAAAACACTAGAATTTGAGAACCTTTCTACATAAAGTAAAATAAAATAGAATAAAATAATAAAAATAAAATAAAATAACTTGTGGCAATTCAATGACGCCATCTAGTCACACCATTGAGCATCTCGGTCCCGATTCTGCATTGACATGGCTACACAAATGCTGGTTCTAAGTTTTCTCCTGAATCAAGGATAGGATTTTGAGCTAAAAGGCTCCAAACGGTTCATCTAGAGCAAATCCAGCTCAGAATGAGTTTTAACGTCAACGATCCTTCCTCCCCAGATCTTCTACCCTCTAAACCTATTGGCATTACTTAAATCACTGCCAGCCCATCACAAGGCACCACCTTGCTATTAAACCTCCAACTCCCGTACCGAGGTTTTCAGAAAAGGAATTAAAAAAGAAGTTAAAGCTGTTCTTCTGTCAAACACCCCCACGCAGTGGTTAGCCAGAGAGCCGAGATTTCCCTTTCTTTTATGTTTACCTCTACATATGTCTTTGAAAGGACGGGCGGCGCGTGCAGCCCCCAACAAACCGAAGCTCTTGGCTTTCCATCTTACACCAACTGCCACGGTACCCGGGGTATCTTCCAAAAGCTCTTCCAAAATTGAAGTTTAAAACAATGGTTGGCTACCAGAACCCAATGAAGAAGCACAAATCATGCAGAGATGGGACACAGTGGTCCAGCTGCTCGGCATTTCCAGGCATCGTGACAGATCTGAAGTTTCATGATAACAGGCAAGACAGAGAAGCTGTGGCTGCCCCATCCCTGGAAGTGTTCAAGGCCAGGTTGGATGGGGCTGTGAGCAACCTGGTCTGGTGGGAGGGGTCCCTGCCCAGGGCAGGGGGTTGGAACTGGGTGGGCTTTAAGGTCCCTTCCAACCAAACCATTCCGTGACTGCATGATTTGAGAGTGCCTTCAAAAGATCTCAAGCCTGATCTAGTGTGGCTGTGGGCAACAGCATGCAACAGACTTATAAACCACCACCAAATCTGAATTCTTCACTCCCACCATTCATTTTCCTAATTTAAACAAGTCCTATGAGATGGAGAAGCAGTATGCAGGAATCTGGAGTAAGAGAAGCTCTAGCACAACACCAGAAGTGCCCATTTGTAATGCAAGTGAGATGAGCACTTGACATTGACCTTTAAAAGCCAGCATCTTAACGGATGTCATTCCAGGTTAGGGAGGGAAAATGAGGTTTAGTTTATCTGAGACACAACTGCCTTACAGTGAGCAGATGACACTCCAGGAGGAGAATTCAGGGATGAAACCATGGACCACCACTGGAGCTCAGCAGAATAAATACAGCACGAACACGCGAGGCTCAGTGCTTTGCAGAGGTGATTAAATCCACACGATTGCGGTAACGTCCTTTGGCAGCCAAGCTCCAGAGAGGTTTCCTACCCTCTCCAGATAGCAAACAGCAAATGAGAAGCATCCCAGGTAAATGTCTGAATGGGAAAGCAAGAACAAAATAGCTTTGTTTTGTTTAAAAAAGCAACAAAAACATGCTGCGCGGTTAAGCTTGCATGTCTGCCGAAGCCAGCAAATTCAGCACTTTCCAGCCCGGCTTCTTCCATTACTTAAAAAAAGCTGTAAGAAACTGGAAAAGTTGCTAGGTTATGATTTCTGCATCTATAAAATGAAGTTCATGGTAAATGTCTAGTTTAAGCAACTGTCAGCACTTATTGTTTCTATTTACTCCAGTCCAAAAGAGAAAACTTTAAATAAAAACTGAACTTAATTAAGCGTGTCACGTTCTTTCGGGCATGCCAGCTACAGTGGTGAGCAAGATGCTTTTCCCAGCTTCCACGCTACAAACTCTGACACACCAACGTGGTCTTTAAAAGCCCAAAGTCCCTCCCACCCCGGAGGCTGGATTTATTGAGGAAGAAATTGGTGACAAAACACAATTCAGCCCAATCTTTCTCATCTCAGAGATGTTTCAAGGGTGCTCGGTCCTTGCTCCGCACCAGCAGCTCCAGGGCTTTCAGAGGTGTCTATGCACGCGTGTGGCTGTTTGAAATTCACGGCAGCTGAAGCTTTGACAGCAGAACATATCTAAACCATGGTACAAGGAGGACATGGACCTGTTAGAGCAGGTCCAGAGGAGGGCACGGAGATGATCCGAGGGCTGGAGCACCTCTGCTGTGAGGACAGGCTGAGAGAGTTGGGGCTGTTCAGCCTGGAGAAGAGAAGGCTCCAGGCAGAGCTCAGAGCAGCCTTCCCGTACCTAAAGGGGCCGACAAGAAAGCTGGGGAGGGACTTTTGACAAGGGCAGGGAGTGACAGGACAAGGGGTGATGGCTTTAAACTGGCAGAGGGAA
>NW_009621926.1:5164-6857 GCF_000690535.1 Cariama cristata
CAAGGCCAGGTTGGATGGGGCTGTGAGCAACCTGGTCTGGTGGGAGGGGTCCCTGCCCAGGGCAGGGGGTTGGAACTGGGTGGGCTTTAAGGTCCCTTCCAACCAAACCGTTCTGTGGTTCTAAGAGCTCTCCCTTTTTTGGCAGTGTGGCCACACTGACAATCGCACCCCAGACGCTCCCACTACACCATCCCTGTCACCATTACAACTGGGAGCAAAAAAGGTGACAACTGCCCCTACAAGCTACAGCAAAGCCTACACCTCGTCCCTCTTCACCCAGCTGCCATCCTGGTGACCAACACGAACTGCTCAGGGAAGATACAAGAGCACGCAAAGGTATGGTCAAACCTTGGATGTTGGGGGTTTTGGGGTGGGGTGGGCAAGTTGCAGAATAGATGGTTCAGGACAGGTGTGGGGTTCATCATCAGTTCTCCAAGTATCAACCCAAAATTTCTGAGCCTTCTCCTCAGAAACAGGTGGATGATACATCCTCATCCACATATGTGTGGTAATCCAACATTACTGGACACTGCCAACAAATAAACTTGAAATCGAAGTTACTAGGTAACAGGCAGGAGTTTATTTTCAGCACCAGCTTGGCCAGCAAAGAAATCACTCATTTCTGAATGTCAAATCTGATTATCAGTGCTAAAAATCACCATTTTCCTTCTACACATCTAAAATTTGCAGCTGCAAATTCCTCTGTGTACGTCCACCTTGATGTTTTAAGGTTCTGCTCTGGAAGAATAAATAAAAAAATCGATAGCCAACACTCAGAGCCTCCAGGCAGCTGGTTTTGTAACCCAGCTTCTGCCCACTAAGGGATTCCCTGAAATGAAGCTTTATTCTTCTCCAGGTTTCCAGCTGGGCTTCAGCCAGGACACCCAAGAGTAAGAGTTTGCATTTCTCTCCCAAGCACCATCTCCAAGTCAGGTGTGGACACATCGGACCACCATTTCATCTCCTCCACCACATACTCCAGGACAACCAAACCCACATTACCTGTACACCTACGACTTGCAAGACCTTCTTGGCTAAAAACCATATCTAATGATGCAAAACCTTCGCGAGCTCTGGGTAAGGGAAGGGTGAATTTTGCTGTTGAAATTGAAACTCAGCCTGGAATTGCTAAGCGACAAAAACAAAAGATGTTCTTCCCAACGGATGCATGTGTTATAAACTGCGCAGCGGTGCAAGCTTGATATTCAGCAGCAAGAAGTGCAAACTGTGGGGAGAAAAAATAAACCCAGAGCAAGCTTCTGCCCCTTAAATCCCTAAAACGCCCATGCCAGGGGGGTTCAGTACAGAGCAGAACACGTGAATTTGGAGTGGCAACTGAGGAATGCAAGTACAAAGCCAAAATTATACAAATCAGGGTACAACTGCAGAACTACAGTTGTCATAAAACTTCCTCCTCTTATTTTGCCAAAGTGGGGGTGAGTCAACTGGGAAGATGATACAGGGAAAGGTGTTTAAAACAACACCTGCACAGACTGACAAGACCCTGATGCTTCCACGAGCATGGCCTTTCTGAAGATGAGCTCAGTGTGTGCCACAGAGGACAGAGGTGGGCACTCGGATAGGAACGGGGACACCTTTTTATCTCTTCTTCCTGAAAATATACAGAGATATTTATTGAGTCAGTAGCAAGACCTGCTACATAACGCATATATACATTTTTATATATATAAAA
>NW_009621927.1:0-216 GCF_000690535.1 Cariama cristata
GCCCGCTCCCAGTTCGTTCCTCGGCACAATAATCATCCTTGCCGTGATTCATTTCCCGGTGACAACAATGCCTTTGTAAATTACCAGTGTGAAGCCGGGGAGCGGCGTGCCTTGCCTGCCAGGTGATCTGCAGCCGGCGGGGAGAGTGCCTGAGCGATTCGGGTCTTGTCTCTCATTTAGCACTGCCAAGGCTGGCCGCCCCCCAGACCCGCCGGC
>NW_009621927.1:247-11544 GCF_000690535.1 Cariama cristata
CCAGCAGACCTGCTGACGAGAGCCAGAGGGATGGTGGTAGTTACGGGGCAGAACAAAGTGAGTGGAAACCCGGATGATGCCATGTCGAGCTCAGATGCAGAGGATGATTTCCAAGAGCCGGCCACTCCTACCGCAACCCAGGCAGGACAGGCACTACCTCTGCTGCCTCAGCAGGTAAGAGCTCTCTGGTACCGCTCATCTGATAAGGTCCGGTTACTGCAGCACCGACTGCTCAGGTGCCAAAGAATTCAGGATCTCTTTGTTGGAGTATTTATGGATATCCAGTTCAGTTTCCATTAGTAGCTAAACGGTTGAATAAAACTAAGTCTCTTGAATTTTACTTCAGTAGCTTGGCAGCATTACTTAGAATTTCCAGCCATGTTTGGACTTGACAAATACAACTAAGTGTTTATTCTAGTACCGAGGCATCTTAAGGTGTCATATTAAGATTTTAGGCCTGCTGTAAACCTAATGTAAATACACTGAAAAAACCCCAGTGATTCTGTATAGTAGGGTAGTGTAGTGTAGTGCAAAGGAACCAGTAGAGTAGCAACTGAGTGCAAGTCCCAAGGTTGGCCTGAGATTTCCTACCTTTTGTGTGTGTGTAAGTGTGGGGAGGATTTTTTGTTTTGTTCTTTCCCCCAAAGAGCCATGAGGAGGCATTCATGCTTTTGATAAATATCTGGTATTAAACCTGAGTGATTACTGCTGTTTCAGATTTCCAACTAAAATTAAAACATTCAGTGGTTACACCCAGAAGCCAGCCAAAGTATTCAGATTGTTAACCCTTGAACCTCACTGTTCTGTGGCAGCAGGCCAGGAAAGAAGCATTTGTTGGACCAGGTTATGTCACAGTGGCAAAGATTGTATGCTGTGTCTTCTAGAAGTTGTAACCCTTTTGGCCCGAGCATGTCTGCAAAGGACTCGAGGTTCATTTCTGATGATGTGATTGCTTTTGCAGTTTCCAGAAGTTGTTCCACTAAACGTAGGAGGCATGTATTTTACAACAAGATTGTCAACACTGAGACGTTATGAGGACACAATGTTGGCAGCTATGTTCAGTGGAAGACACTATATTCCAACAGATGCTGAAGGCAGATACTTTATTGACAGGGATGGAACCTACTTTGGGTATGTACAGTGTCCTCAGTAGTATACTTTAAAAGTTACTAAAGAAAATTATTTTTAAAGAAAAATAAGTGTGTGTGTGTGTGTGTGTTTGTCCTTCTAGTTACATCATATTTGTGTAGTAGGTAAATGTGACTGGCTGGCATCCACACCTTCAAAACATCTCGAGAGAAGAGTATATTGCAATTAAAAAGCTTGTTTGTTTTATTCTTAAGTGCTTAAGTTTTACAACGGGAAAAGAAGAGCAAATGTTTTGAATTTGTACATTGTCTCCTTTAGAGTATCTCCTTTCAAGGTATCATGTTGTTTTGATGTTTTAAAAAAGAATGTATTTGGCCTTGCTTTTCATAGGAAGCTCTTTTGTACAACACTGTTTTTAGTTGATGTTACAGTATTTATGATGAGGGAATGGAAGGAATGCATCTAGGTTTCTTAAAAAGTTGAAAGTATGTTTTCAGTGTTAAAACAGGATATAACGTAACCAGTAAAAAAGCACAAGCCTCAATTCTTTTTTAAATTATTTTTGCTGGTAGTGCATATTCCTTCACCTTCAGGATTCCTTTTTCTGTGTTTTTGTTTTATTTTTAATTAAGCTAACCATGATCTTACTAATGGTCTGTTTGAATTGGTGTGAGATTGCTAGAAAAGGTAAGCAGTGTTCATGAGTTAATGTTCATGGGTTAAGGTCTTTGCCCAAATCACACTTTGCAATTTAACTTACATTTCTTCTTTCTCCTTTGTAGACATTTCCTTAATCTCATCAAAGAGAAGAATTGAATTATTTTCAAAGCATATTTGGATTGTACCATAATCTGTGACAGAAATAGATTAAGCCACTATATTTATTAGAAAATAATTGTTTCTTTACATTTGGCAATTTGGAAGTGCCTGCTGCTTTGTTGGAAAATCAATTAATTTGTGATGTTATCAGTCTGAATTGAAAACATAGCTGGAACAGATAGCCAAGTTAGGGCATGCTGTATTTGTTGACATTCTAATGAAGATTGCAGTAATGCTTGTTTTATTTGATATGGTCAATAATAGTTTTGTTGGTTAAGGCTTATAAAGTGATTTGTTTCCCTGTTAAAAAATCATGTAGCTTAACAGTGTTTCAGAACTGCAAGGAGATGTTGTCTCTCACTGTTATTACTGCAAGTGTATATGGCCCTGGTCTCCTTTGCAAATGCACTATCCGTTCGACTAGAATCCTGGTTTTGTGGGGGATAAAATGGCAATGCATATGACTCTCCAGGAAAATGGAAAAGATTATTTTGTCACAGACCAAAATTTGAAATACAGTGACTATGATCTCTTTCCCATGAAATACCGTGTCCTCTTCTATTTTAAGTGCTTACACCACCTTGAACTTTTTGTTTAAAATATGATGGTATTTTTTTGAATGAGTTTTGACACTAACGGAGGCAAAATGTGAAATGATGACTTGGAAACCTGAACGTGGCAAATGCTTTTAGAAATGTATATTGAAAATATGACTCACACTTATTTCAGTTACTGTCTAAGCATAAGGATTTCTGTCTCAATAGAATAAACAGTGAATATCAAGCGTTTCCTCTCCTTTTGCACCTGCAACAGTTTTGGCAGAAACGTGTTACTGAATAATATTTTTGCCCTTTTTTTAGAGACATACTTAACTTTCTACGATCTGGTGACCTGCCATCAAGAGAACGAGTGAGGGCAGTTTACAAGGAAGCTCAGTATTATTCCATAGGACCATTGCTAGACAATCTAGAGGATATCCAGCCTCTTAAAGGAGAAAAAGTTAGACAAGCTTTCTTGGGCCTAATGCCATATTACAAAGGTAAATAAACAAAGTAGTATTGACTGTTTTTTTTTCTAGCCTGATTCAAGTAGTATATATGGTGCTTTCAGGTCTGCTTTCAGATTTCAAACTAATTCCATTGTATTTGAGAAATTTATTGTGTACTTTTCATGCTCTTTAGATCTTTGAGGTCTCCACATCAGACTTGTTCCTGCTGCATCCAAGGATGTCGATTTTTATGCTGTCTTAAAAGGGAGCAAGATCTAGGCCATAACATGCAAGGCTTATTAAATGAGAAGGTTTCTCTGCCTGTGCATTTGTTCTGTTAGGACCCGCAACTGAATGAACTTGGGCATATAGTAAGGACACCAAGCTCACAAGATAACTCAGATCGCCTTAATTACTATATATCTAGTTACGTGCAGCTTCCTGTTGCTGCTAATGTATGCTAAGAATAACTTGTTAGACACTGCAGTGATATGTTTCACATGAAATAATTGCATTTGTTTTCTTTTACTAAGTGCTTCATTGTTATTTTCAACCTTTTTTTTTTTTAGATCATTTAGAACGGATAGTTGAAATCGCAAAGCTTAGAGCTATGCAAAGAAAAGCAAGATTTGCAAAATTGAAGGTCTGTGTCTTCAAAGAAGAGATGCCTATCACTCCCTATGAATGCCCACATTTCAATTCTTTACGTTTTGAAAGGAGTGAAAGTGAGACAAAGCTATTTGAACATCATTGTGAAGTAGATGTATCTTTTGGCCCCTGGGAGGCTGTGGCTGATGTGTATGATCTTCTGCACTGTATTGTGACAGACCTGTCTGATAGAGGGATAACTGTTGATCATCAGTGTATTGGTGTGTGTGATAAACACCTGATAAATCACTATTACTGCAAGCGTCCTATCTATGAATTCAAGATTACTTGGTGGTGAGTTACTTTGTCCAGAATGGTGCAGGAGACAAAAGGACTTCTAGACGACAATTGCTTTTAATATTTTTGCAACGTGTCTCTGGAAATGCATTGCTGCTAACATATATTGGAATCAGCCTGCTGAAATGTTGGCTAACACTTAGCTGCTCAGCGAAAGGGAACCTGTTAGAGAGGTTGAAAAACCTCTGGAATCTTGAAAAACCAGCCTGAAACAAGACTGTTGGCTCAGGTACCTTAACGAGGCACAAAACAAAATCACCTCATGGAAATTATGGAGAGGAGCGTCTAACATCTTTTAAAAGGTGCCACCTACCAGGTGGCGTTTGTATAATAGTCTGCAAAATGGATACTGCAGATCTCACCTGCATTATTATAAAGCCAGGGTGCTAATAATGCTGACACGATGTGGTTGAATTTTACCCATTTAGAAATGTTTAAGCCACCACTTAAACTTGCCACTTCATAAAATTGAGTAACACCCAGCACAGAGATTCTGGAAAGTAATTTTGATGTAATAGATGATTTTTAAAAAAAAAAAAAAAAAAAGAAAAACAAAAAAGGAGTATTCCCTATATATTATTAATTGTTGTCATGATTAAGCTATATTTCTTTTTTTTTAATGAAGAATCTGCGTTGTGAATTATAATATTATATTTCAATTATTTCCATTGTTATAAAAAGGAGTAGCGGATTTGGAATATATTCCTTAATGCTTTTAGGAATAATAACTGTTCATGGAAGACTTGTGCCTGTTTTTAGCCTTAGAAATTCTAAATGTTTACAGTATCTACAAAAAAAGAAGCTCTATAGAATCAGGTCATTTACAAAGGCTTTTGGTAAATGAGAAAACCCTATATGTATGTTCCTATTAGCAGAAGTAAGAGGAATATTTACTGTATATTATTTTATTACTGACTCTTTACGTTCTGTGATATTAAACTTTGTTCTAGAGTTAGAGTCAAATGATGATACTAGACAACTTCTTCCTTCACCTCACCTGCTTGAGACAATTAAGTCTCATTTTTAACATTCTTGTTGACCCTTCCTGGTGTAATATCAGGGAAAAAAAATGTCAACCTTCATATTCAAATATTTCTCCAATGATAAACCAGTATATCTGGTTAATAAATTTATTTCCACACTGAAAGAGGCAGCCGTTGCAGAATCGTGTTCTTTTCAGAAGGTAATTGGTGCACTTCTGACATTAGTAACCACATCCCGAAGTTGAATTAAGTTATGTCCAAAACTGAAGGTAGATCTGAAGATATTACTGAAACATCTGAAGATTTTACTGTTTTGTGAGGTACAGAAAATTCCAAGTATTTTTCTAAAAGACCCCACTTGAAGTGGCCTCAAAATGATCTTAAGGAGAGAGGGAAAGTTGGTGTTTGCATATTGCATTCCATTGGATTAGTTAATCCAAGAATATTGCTTAATTAAACTTTTGACCAAAACACTTAAGAAATATGTTAATTACAGTGATTAAAATTCTCAATTACCTGAGGTAATTTTTAGAATAATTCTAGGAACTTTGTGATCAAATTGTCTTGCAAAAAAGAGGCAAATTGTTTGCATTGTCACACTTTTATGTATTTAATAAAGTTAGGAATTTTTAGTAAATTGTCTCTCTGAGGTGGGGGCATATAGCTCTAGTGATCTCTTTTCAAATGTTTACTTACTGAGGATCCTTGTCAAGTGCTGAGTTTCAAGTCCAGAGCTTAAATTTTGAAATGGAGGGGAGGAGGAAATTAGGTGCATTTGGATCTTAATTTAAGTTTGTTTAAATTGTATTCTTAAATATTGCTCCTTGTGTTATAAATTGTTTTACTTGTGTTTGACAACTCAAAATCAGAAGTCAAACTGAGACTAGTAAAGTTTCCCTAAAATGAGAGGAAGCTTGTGTGATTTCTTCCTTACTCTGCTGGCTTCTTTCCACCACCCGTCCCCTCCCTGGAATCTTAAACTGCAACCCACAATTTCTAATAAAATGACGTAAGATCTTAAAGCTGAGGCTCACAAAGTTTTGGCTGCTTGTACACTTCAGACATTTAAGTTCAGGATTTTCAGCATCAGTTTATTTAGAGACCACAATGAGAATTGCAATTTTACTGGGTTATACGGTGTTTTTTGCCACTTCCCATATACGTATTTACATGGGATATAACTCTGGTTTGAATTTCAGCACTACTTGCAGAAATGGAACCCGGTCTGATTTAACAGTACATTTTTTGGTTTGGCTTTAAGAATTTTTCTGCTGTTAGTCTAGAGAAGTTATGATGACAAAATTCCTGTTTGGATCATGTTTGCTATTCCTTAATGTGCACACACCGATATTTTATAACTTTTTCGTGTTTATTGCTTAAATAAGTAAGGAAGACTACCTAACAAAAAGGATAAAATTAAAATCTTGGTCTGTATCAGTGGCATCTTAATTGAAGCTTTTATCCTTCAGAAGACAGCAAACATTAAGTGCAATACTGAAAAAGGAAACACGGATTTGAGCCAACATGCTTTCATTAAACGCATACATTCTGTGTTGTGATTTGTGCAAGTTAACGATGTTGTTATTGACTACACTTGTTCTAAGCAGTCTTTGTTTACAATGATTTAGATGATATCGCCTAATATGTATTCATTTTTTGACAGAAACAGAAGAGTTATGCAGGTGGATGTCAGGGGAGTATAATCTAATAACTGGTTTATATAACATTATCGACTTATCTTTTCTTGGCATATAGCGTAATTTTTGAAATACTGCGTTTGCAACAAAAATGTGAGTAGCTGATCTACTAAATTCATGTTTAAGGTGATGTTTTTGTATATCATGAATGCTTTATAATTGTCTAATTAAACTAAATGCCTATGTAATACTGCTTTTTTTTCTTTAGAACTTTTCTTTATGTTCTAGCAAAGCTCTGGCCTAGCCAGATATACCTATTTCTCTGTGCTTCTCCTACTTAGCTTTTTTTCCGCTTCATCATCTACATAGCTACTTTTCCAACCTCACACTCCCAAATACTCTGCGTTTGCAAGCTGACACTATAGACAAATTGGCCATGCAGTAAGTGGTCTTATGTCATCAATATAATGTTGCTATGAATGTCATGTTTGCAGATCATTAAAAGGACAATGCATGACAGTCCCTTTAGCTCATTCAGTTTGAAGGAAGGACATTTTTTATTTCGTGTTCTGAGACAGGATACATGCCATTTTTGGTTCCAAATTGATGTACAGGAATATGTGTGTTAAAAAACTTTCCCCCCCACCCCCCGTAAATAAGAAATCTCAAATATTTTGAAAGCACAGATTGCATATCTGGATTGCAGTGATTAGTCTGTTTTTCATGAATACTGGGGGTAATGGGACAGTTGAGGGATAGTTATTTAAAAAGTAGAATTGTTAGCTGGTTTTTTTAGGTTGCTGTGGATCTGAACAAAAACATAACAAGACTAATCTTTTTAACATTCCCTCTCTATGTATGCATTGTGTAGTGGTTTTTAACAGGGAGCTAAGGGAGGTCTTACTGTCAGGTCTCATACTAAGTGACTTGGCCAATTTTACAGCACTTTAAATGTTTCTGCATCTGTTTTACCCTTGTAAAATAGGAGGGATACCTACTCGTCTTTATAAAGCACTCAAAAATGACATGAAAAGATATTTATGTGCAGCATGCACTTAATGACTGTTGATTTCAAGAGTTTAAAAAAAGTTTTAAAATAACAACTTTTGAACTTGGTGCGGGCTTCTTAACTTGAATACCACAATACTCTATGTAGTAATCTGAAATGCCCAATGCTGAACTTCCATCCTCCTTGGAGGAAAGTGAAGGTGCTAGCATCTTTGACCTGGGAAGCCTTTGAGCCATTAGCGGATTCTCTTTCATCCTTGTGGTGCATGTTTTCTTCTAATACTGCTGGATTATTTTTTTTAAAAAACTGATTTTAATCAAAACCTATAACGAGGGATCAGTTTCTGCATTGATGAGAGTATGGGTTCTTTGGTTTGTTTTGGAGGCTTTCAGGTCTTGGTTATCTCAATAGCAAAAGCAGTGAGTTATTGCAGCAGGAAGTTCTGCATATCCCCCTTCTTTAAGTGTTAGGAATTCTGCCTGGGAGACACCTTACGATGTAATATATGCAAATACCTGAATTTGTTAATGTGAATATTTTTGAGATTGTTGTTCAGTTGTGTAAATACTCTTTCCTGAAACTGGCATGAGAGTTAAGGGTTGAGTTAGACATTGGTTTTCTGATAAGCCTGCTTATGCCTTATATATCCTTTGCCCCCGTTTCACAAAATCACTCATCCCGGAGCTATTGAATGTGTGGAAAAAGTAAAGGGATATCCTTTGCCCCCATTTCGCAAAATCACTCATCCCAGAGCTATTGAATGTGTGGAAAAAGTAAAGGCTATTACAGCTACAGGAAAATCAAGAATCTTCCTTGATTCTCAACAATGAGTCCATTAAGGGAATCAGTACTTGTTAATGCAATTGCAGTGTCCATTCTGCTCTGCTTACACGCCTGTCGCTTCAACAGTGAAACAATGTAGTCACAGGGTTGGGTCTGGCTACCACAAGTCCTTGGAGGCAAAAGTCAAAGACTTCTGTCATAGGAGAAATGTACTGATTTGCATTAGCATGTAATCTCGGCTTTGCTGAAGTGATTGTTAAAATGCCAGCAAACTCTGAAGGATGTAGATACTTTAAACTGTTCTAAACGATAGCTTTGTTAAACCCCAATCTGTTTTGAGCCAGATTGTTCCGATGTATGTGTTATGAAAGACAAGAGAGGTTGGCCAATTCTTTTATTTATGGTTCTCAGTGTATCTGTGTTTTCCTAGTGAAATCTGAAGCCAAGGGAGGTTGCTGATCACTGCCCCCAGAACGGAATACAGCCAGTTTCAAATGTATCTTGTGCATTGAGCATGTACTGTTTTTTTGCAAATATGAAAGTGAGAGGGAATTAGTTCTGCAGTGTATTTCCCCAGGGATGATCCTCACAAGCTCTGAAGGAAGACGTTGGTGAGGTTCTCATCCACACTCCCCCACAATGAAGTGTAAGAGGCATAAGGAGATGAGGTGTCTAGCCTGAAGATTCACAGTGAGATAATGACTCTGACTGGATTCCCCCTTGGTCCTCGCCCCTTTCTCTAACCTCTAAGATGTACAACTCTATGTGCAGGAAATTTATTCCTTCTCTCTGCTGCACCCTCAAATTTGTTTGCAAAGTGAATACTTAGTCTGTTTTAAACTAAAGGGATTATTTTCATATTACAATATGGTGACTGATAGTTGCTAAAGGATCAGTAAAAATCTTACTACTGACAAAAATACTTGAATTGGAAAAAACCTTATAGCATAATCACTTTAATTTCACTCTTCTGCTTTATTTTTTTCTAAAGACTGTTAAGAAATGAAACACTTCTTTTAAGGGCTTACATGGTAATATGTATTTCATGGTAATACGTATTCAGGCTTAGTACCTGTATTTTGGGGTTTGAGGGCCTTGTGTATTGCTTGTTGGGAGCTGAAGAGTAAATGCATGATCTCTCATCTGTTTTCTTTTTTTCTTAAGAAAAATAATTACTGATATAATTAAAGGTCATTATTTTCTAGCTTTCTTTGGCATTTGCAACCCCTGGGAACCTTCCTTCCCAACTTTATTCTCACTGCTCATTCTTGTTTATAGATGACCTGGGACAGGTGACATCATGAGGAAGATGATGGTAGTGCTAACAGGGAAAGTCTCATGTCAGAGCTGATTGTTTGCATTGCAGAGTGTTCTTTCTATTTTATTTCAAGTCTTGTGGTGTGCGAGACAGAGGAACGTTCATCACCATTTACGTGAGGTCAGGCAGAGGATCCAGTCTGTCTGAAAGCCCAGCTAACCTTGACTGTGTTCATCCATTTTCTGTGTAAGTTCATTGTATTGTGGTGTATCGAGTTAAGTGGATGGGAAAATCCAGTGGCTGTGGATTGCACTGGGAAATACAGCAGTGATGGGTGAGGTGGTTGCAGAGGTCATGCTACTTGAATTTCAGCATCATTGTTTAGAGGTCTGAGGACTTTTGTGCCACAGCTTATGCATTGGGTCTTTCTTTTCTGCATGGCAAAACCGAGTAATCAAGTTTGGGATGTAACTGCCTGACAGATAAGAGAAGACTTCAGAGGAAAGACTGTAGAAATGTGATCTCTTTTAACTCATCATAAATTTCTTGGACTTTTTTTTTTCATTTTCTTAATTTAATAACTACTTTACTCTGGACAATTTATAGACCCCACTGGCTTTAAGTTACAATTGGTATTACTGAACCCTGCAGTTGTATTATCTCTTTGGTTATTTGTAGGTGAACAGTTGTAAATGTTTTCAGGTTGTTAACACATGGCAGAGAGGACCCAAGATAGTTCTGAGTTTTGGGCTATGGAAACAGAGAGAAAAAAACCACCAGTCTTTCATTATCTTTCTGCAAATAAGCTAGATTTCAGAGGGTAATTATGTTCTATCTTCTGTAGATAGTCCTCTAACTGGAAATTGCTTTCCACAACAGCAGTTCTTAGTGATTTTATTCACACAAGCTTAGTATAAGTTTACCTCCACCTTCACTGTGACTTTTATAAATGGATTTTTTTTTTTTTTTTTCTGAATTATAAATTGTATGTGTCTATGCATTGTAACCTGTAATGCCTTTGAAAATCCAGCCTAGATGCTAATGATCAGGGTTTGGAATTATCTCCAAATGTGTTTTGTTTTTAAGTTAGTTGATATGTGATGTTTAATACTGTGGGCACTGTAGTGTATTATTTCTTACTACGTTTGACTTTTCAGTTCAGGTAATATATAGTCTGTGGTTTTTTATTTAAAATACATAGAAGAAAATGTGGATATAAAGTTTATGTTGTGCAATAAAAGTATATTATACTGAAAATTGTTGGAATCTGGCTAATCTGGTCTGCCACTACTGCAGTCTCCCTTCTCACATTCCCTGTGATTTGAGATTGCTTTGCATGACTGCAAACAAAAATTAAGACACCGGTCTCTGTGCCAGGCTTCATTTAACAGCACCAACCACTAACTCGTTCATCATCACTTCTTTAACAGATGGCACTTACGCAGTGTCTGCAGTCTCCTCGGGGAGACCGACTGGTATCGGATCATTTCAGTTCTACTTCCTTCCCTCCGTACCCACCCGGTTGTGTGAAACAGCCCACAGAAGGTCCAAGTAGCTGTCCCTGCCTGTGCCAATGCTCGAAAAGAAAGTTAAGTTTCTGGATTTGCTTAGCTGGGTGTATTCAGAAGCATTCCCTCCTTGTTTCTGAAGTAACTACCCTTTTTCTTGCTGTCCTGTTGTCTTGCTAAAGCGATCCCTGCTTTCACAGCTGGGTCTGTGTTGAGCCTCACTGTAGGGCGGCGGGGGAGGCACTGAAACCAGCACACGACAGCACTGTGTACATGAG
>NW_009621927.1:11575-11862 GCF_000690535.1 Cariama cristata
GAATAAGTTTTAAATAGCAGTAGCTATTTCTCTTTCTGCTGTAGTCAGCATAAACCCATGCTCCCGAGTGCTCATGTGAGCTGTCTGATCTGGACAGTGCCCGGGTTTGAGGTAAAAACGCAGCTGTTGGGAGTTGGTGTAGTGTGTCTGAAGGGAGAGAAGGGGTGCTGCTGTTCGGTGTGCTGGAAGGGGCAGAAAAGAAGAACCTGAAGAGAAAGACACGTAGATCCTCTGAGAGACTGCGGATCTGTTCCTATTTCCAGCTTGTATGTAGAACAGCCCTGCTA
>NW_009621928.1:0-11811 GCF_000690535.1 Cariama cristata
CCCGGCGGGAGGGGGGGGCGCCTCTCCGGCAGGGCCCCTCGGAGCGCTAACGGGAACACCTCATCCCAAACTGACCAAGCCAAAGGATGGCAGAACGGATAACCGCAGCGGAGGAGGGGATGCCGCAGCTCTTTGGGAGGGCTCCCTCCAACTTTTCACACGTGCCCAGGGTACTAGAAACAGCATATATAAACTTTTTTTTAATTTTTTTTTTTTTTTTTTGAACAGCACACCTTGCAGAGTTCCAGGTGCAACGAAGGGCTGTCTCCTGAGTTCACATGAGGTCTGGGGCAGAGCACAAAACAAGAGAGTAAGCAGTGAAGCAGTACCACCGACACCCCACAGCTGGAGATCGTGTTTCCCATGGTTCAGAGAGATACACTGTATCTTTCAAATTTCAAAACAAAAATACCTTAAAGCGCTAAATACACCCAAAAGAACAAGTTACACACTATCACACCTCCCCCCTTCCCAAAAAGGGGAAACTTTTCAGCCACTCAGTAGACCATCCCTATATTGAAAAAGGTTATTTGACAGTATCAAACATTTTGAACGTACAGCCCAAATGCAGTTGGAAGAAAAAGCTACAAACACTGCTGAGACCCACCTGTAAGGCCTAACCAGAACTAAAGTGAAAGAACAGCAAGTAATCTTTACTCACATCAGAAGGCAATGTAAATAAAATCCTGTCTTCACAGTCAAGAGTATTTTTGGTGGCTAATACATGTAAAGTTCTGTCCAAATTCTCATACAGATCAGAATGCAAAAGAATTTGTGAGACAACTGAAGAACCATAAGCGAGCACAGAATCGCTGACCCTGGCTATGAAACACGAAGGCAAGAGCTTCCATTTGGTAGGAAAGCTTACTCTGAGAACAGCATTTCTTTCCTGCTACAGACCTCATTTCTATCGCCAAAATAAACAAACATTAAAACCCCAGCAAGATAGCAGCTGTCATCTTATATTCAACAACACAGAGAGCAGTGCATGCAAAAAAAGACAAGAGCCTGCAAACCTCTGGCAAATACTTTTAGAAAATTCCTTGAAGATTAAAGGGACAGGAAATAGCATACTGACTCTTTTGATTTTTCTTCTCAAAAATTATCATTCCAGTACTATAACTGGAATTTCCACTTAGCAATACAATTTTTGTAACAAACACACTAACTACAGATATGCATACTATGAGGCAAAACTAGCCTTTAAATTGTGGGTAGAAATGCCTAACGCACCATTGAAATTATTCATAGTTTGGACTGAGCTTTGTACGATGAGTCTGTTGATGACTGGCACATTGCCTTACAAATTACAAATAACTAGCCTCTTAATGGCTTGGATTATACATTTCTACACAGAAGAGATTTAAGAACTGATTTACTGTAGCTTTATTTACTGTAGATCTAAAAGGTCTGTATTGTCCTCATAGAGAAGCATACACATTACTCACTTTCCATATTTAATACCCAAATACACCTGTTTAATATCTGAGTGTACTTTTCAGTGTCATTGTCGTCACCCCCTCACACCCCCAATGACTAGGAGAAATGTGTTGTATCATTTCATGAACATTTTCATAATAAAAAAATATGATCCTGAGGAGTCTGGAATTTATGCAGAAACCCTTTCTATAATTTGATCATTTGTTACTCATTTCGACCTTTCTATGAATGCTTACTATGGCTCACCCAAAAGTATTTAATGAAATTAGTCTAAGTCTAAATTCCAAAATACTTACATTAAGATGTCCCTGAAAGCAGCTCCCTATGATCCTTAATCACCTCCTTCCACTCCAAAGATCAAATTCACTGCCATTTACAAAATACCTTTAGGAAAAACTGTTAATTGATTCAGAGAATTCACACAGTATGCAACTAAACGCTTTCCGACAGAACAAGTTATGTTCAAATTGTACTGGTTTATTTACAGCTGTAGTTTATAAACAGTAACACAAACATCTTTACATGAAAAAAAATCTCATTGCTGAAGTAGGCACAGAGTCAGAGACTCTTCAGGATATTTTCAGAAGGGAGTAGGAAGAAGAAAACATAATACAACAGCTGCTGGGCAAAACTATAAATACATGAGTGTCGGCCCAGGTGCAATTTCATGCAAATATCTTCAACAGTACTACTGGTGTTTACTCAGATACTAAGGAAAAAAAACAAAAAAAAAAAAAGGAATTTGTTCTAGAATTAAGGTGCCCTAGCTTGATTCCTAGTAAAATAACTTAGAATAACTGTTTTTTGTAAAGGTCAGTTTAACTTATTTTACTTTCTGATGATGTACCAATTCACAAGTTTTGATTCAAATACTGGAAAACTTCACACAGCAAAGCTACTCCCCATTACCTTTATTTCACAGTTTTTGGTAATTTCCACGACGGTCTACAAAGATGCTACACCTTGGTCGTAAGGACATTCCTGTACTGAGCTTTTTAATAGAAGAACCGTTCTTGGAACAAGTGGAAAGCTGCTGATAAACAAATCACATAGTTGCCATCTCTCAAACACTAACTAATTTAGAAGATGTCAGTTAAAAGAACATAAACAAATGCTTGAATCAATGACAGCAACAGGTAACGAATACATTTACCACAGGTATACACAGCACTTGAATCTCTTCACTTTATTTGTGTGTGTTAATTTTCTTGCTGAACACACCTTTGACCAGCACATACTTCTGTACTGAACTGAAGGTTTCTAAAGGTCTAATTATCTCAGACATTTTGTTTCTGAGGAGCAAGGCAACTTGCTTTCAACTGTCATATTCTGTCATGAAGCATTAACTTCAATTTCAATGCACACACTTATCTTTAAAGAGGAAGAGCCTCAAACCTATGAAATGTAAAATTTTGCATAATTAAAAAAAATCACAACCCTGTAGTAAAAGCTTATTGTGCACAGTTCATTTTGGTATTTAAAAATACCCTTACCACCAATTCCAATTATTTAACCTAGTAGTGAATAAGACTTTTTAAAAAGTTTATTTTACAAATTGCTTGCATTTTTTCCATTTATCTGCAGCCCAAGCTGAACTTAACCATTTTCAATGACAATGAAACAGTATTTCTAAGATTTTTATCTGCTCTGCTCACAAACCTAAGTTTTAAATCAGTCCTTGATACTACCCAGTAGGCAAAATCAAATTTATAGACTGTAGGCAATGGAGACATTTTACTTTCAAGGGACAGTAACTTAAAAACCGTTTTGTTTTCAGCTGCTTCTCTGTATCTGCCAGTGCTTCATTCCTTTACCACACTTAATGCAAACCCAGCTGCATCTTCTCTTGCAAAGATATAGATCACTCACATAAAGGCTCCATTAAAAATGAAACAAACTGACCTTTATAATAAACATTTCTTCAAAACAGAAAAAGTAATAAAAAAAATTAAAAATCCTGTTCAGAAATTGATAATAATTTACCCTATCTTAAGCCTGCTACTCAGGTACACCCATCAACAAACAGAAAAATTCTCTTAAGTTAGTATTGAGTTGGGAAACAGTCAGCTTGTGCCCACATACAGTATCTTGGTTGCTTCTTCTTTATAAACTGTTCTCTACAAAGTCTTTAGTTATTAACTCTCCAAGGCATCCAATACTTTCATGATCTGTTGTTTTATGGCTTTGGTAGCATCACCTGCATTTGGAATCAAATACCTTAAAAAAAGATTAGAAAAAGCCAACATTAATTCACTATAAAATTTTTGAGTATCAATTCCATAATTCTTGTTTTGATATCTCCTCTGGCACAAACTAGGAGGAAGGAGGTGGGGAATATATTAAAGTGAAAATCTACTGAGAAGATATCATTTAATTCCTGTTTATACTATGAAACACTTTCCATTTGTGAATTTAGAACTGTTGAGGAGTACTTTACAGGCCATCCTGGAAATTAAAAGTTCTTCATTAATTGACAATGGTATAGATCAGGCAGTTCAAGGTCTCTATAGATAGCACTGTGACTGAAGCATGGCAGTCTTTTTTTTTTTTTAATTCCTATAGATAGCTCTAGATCATTTATGATTCTTTCTCTTCCGGATTTGCTCCAGTCAACAAGGTGGTGATGAAGTAAATCAACAAGCAGCAAAGTTCTCTGCAACATTTTAATTTATCTGTCTGACCTACTACCAAATTAATTTCATTCTAAGCAGCCAACAGGCATAGAAGAAATTCCCTAGTTAGGAAAATCACCTCCCACTTCTTGTGAAAACAGAGCATCCGCTGCACACAGTTCTCCCCAAGGAAGAGGATGAGAAAATGTCCAACTTTTGTCAGCAACTTTGTTAAAACAGTGCCAAGAAACAACAGGCTACCCCAGTAGAAAAAAGCCCAATAAACCCATCCCTGCAACTTCCCCCCAGTCTTAAGCATGGAAACGCTGAGCATGGCAATACTAGCTTTCAGTAACCAGGTTTCAGGGGTTCAGAGTTTTAAGGATAGTCTTCTGGACTTCTTGTACAACGCACAGGAAGAGTCAGATGTCTCAAAAACATACCACAGAGGGAAGACCACTCTCTTAAATCCCACTCTTCACAAATCCATACTTTAGGTTGCAGATAGCTGTCCACTTCATTTTCATTTGAGACATATTACAAAACGAAAACACTTGCACACATCCCATCCCCAACAACTGTCGTTGCAGACCATGGAGCTCCTCTCTGCTGGGTCTCGTAAACTCTCCTCATTCTGCTGGCAGATCTTTTTTCTAGTTCACTTCCGCATTATCTATTCCTAAATAAAAACTATTACTTTTGAACTCAACCCTGGGAATTACAGCATGCCCCTGCTTTCCAGTTGACAGCGTTCTGTATACCATTACTACTTACATCTCTGCTACTGAGACGGCTTACCTTTCAACTGCCAAAATTTCTATGCCTGAAGTATTGGTATTTCCATATTTAAAGGTGATCAGTTCCGGGTGTTTCTTCTTGGATGTGATCTTGACTACAGAGTTGAGCGCCTGTCGAGACTGTATGTAAGCCAGTCCCTTTCGTGATGGAATCTCTCTCAAACAGTACATATGAGTTGCTGTTACTAGGAGATGACTTGAAGGAAAAGAAAAATACAGGCTAAATTTGCTAATGAACTAAGTATCAGCTATTTAGAAAGCTAAATTCTACAAATAAGCCACATGGAGAGAGCTAGATAAAACAGTTCTCAAATCTAAGAAACAGTTTTAATACTTTTAAAATCTGTAATTTAGAAAGGTTTACAAAGTACTTCAGATTTTCCTCAAGTACTGTATCATAGCCATTTTTGAAAACAAGCATGGCGTCCTCAACAGCATGCAAAACCAGAGTGAGCAGTCAACATCATCACCTCAACATGACAGCCATGAGAGTTATCAACAAAGATCACGACCACCAGGCCACACACAGAGTAGGGAAAATGCCTCCACCCTTTCTCTTCCATCCTTCAATCACACCCCAACCCCATCCCTCCATCTATAGAGCGGCAACTCTACATGTGGAGCATCAGACCTAAGTTAAAAGGACGTGCTGGTACTTATGTCAATCACTGTACAAGCACTAACGTCAAGATGCTGACCTGCCAGCTCAGTTCAAGACCCACCTTTGCCTTCATGGAAGGAATGCATGTTCAACTAGTGGTGGGAACATACTAGTTGAGCTCAAACTCAGTCTGAGAAATCATACTATGACAGGTTATTAATCATACACCATACAAAATAAATCTAATGGGAAAATAAAATTAATAATAAAAGACAAGAACAGACCATGATGCAAGAGAAAGTCCATCATAATTTTCTGTTATCCAGATTCAAAAGGATTTGTACTCTTTAGGGAAGCCAAAAATACAGCAAGCATCATGTTCTGCTCCTGCAGGATTAATAAGGTCACTGAATCTTGGGGGCAAGATGGGTGGGTAGTACAAGGCACAGAGGAAAGCAGACAAGAAAAACTGGACCCACAGGTACTTGGGTCTACCTAGTCTTGAAAAATAAGCCTACATGTACAGAGAATATTTTTCTTACTATCTAGTTTTGCAAAGCAAAACTTCATACTTGGTTTTGTACATAATTACCATTCTATAACACGGCAAATGTAAGAATGCAAATATAGTAGTAACATTTTGTTCTAGGTTGTTTCACACCTTCATTTCCTAGTTTAATATAAAGAATAACATAATTGCCCAATATATTTTTTTAAATGTGTATCAAGACAGAAGTTTTCATTAAGCTTAGGACTAATTCCAGTACCTGGGAAACATATGTCCATTTTCTTTGACTTCATTACAGGGGAAGTTATACTTCACATCAGGTTTATTTATCCATGTTTGGATGTTGACGACCTCTTTTCGATCATCATCTGACATTGAAGAGCTATCAATTTCATCTATTTTGAAGGGAGGGGTAAAAAATAAAACAGAAAAGATTTTCACACAACATCAGACAACTTTTCAACTCACTTAAACCCATAGTAGCTACACTGGTGGAAACCAAGGTCCACCTAGCCACAACCAATTGTTCAGAGGGAAGGAAAAAAAAAAAAAGGCATGCATATCTGTTATTCCTCTTTCAATTCTCTCTCAGCAGTCTCAGCTCAAGGGATTTCTTAGGCTGGTCTGATTCATCCAGTCAGTAAAGTTTAACAAATCTCTTTTACATGGACTTGTCCAGACCTTCCTTGAAGCCATGTAAACTTTCTGCATGTACACCACCAATATCTTTTGGCAAGGAGTACCAAAACCATGTCAACTACATTCCAGAAAGCCTCCTCTTGTGGCTTCTAGTTTCTTGTACAAGAAGAAATAAAACATCTGTTGATCACTTTCCAGGCCAGGCACTACTTTTGTGGGCCACTTTTCCTCCCTTAAATCACCTATTTCACATAACAGAAGTCCTAATATTCAGTTATGTCTCTCGTGAAAGCCATTTCACATCTTTCCTCATTCTTCTTATCCTTCTCTGAACCTTCTCCTGTTCAAACATATTGTTTCTGAGGGAGAGGATCAAGACACAATATTCAATGTGTGCGTGAACCATAGGTTTACAGTGACATCATGACCTCTACTTTATTCTGTTCCTTTCCTTACAATTCCTAGCATTTGATTTGCTTTTCTGACTGCTAATGAGCACTTACTTACTTATAAACCTACTCCTCCTGGACACAGCCAAAACAGCCTACCATTCTGTATCTGAAACTAGAACTGTTTTTTTCCCATGTCTTTCTTGCCTCACATTAATTCATACAGAATTTCATGTGCCATTTCATTGCCCAGTCACTCAGACTAGCAAAAGACCCCTTCAATTCTTCAGACTGTCCTTACTACCTTGAATAACCTCAGATCATTAGTAAAAACTGTTATCTTTAGGTTCATCTCCTTTTCTAAGGGCATTTAAGAACATACTAAAACCCCAAAATTTCAGCACAGACCTCTGTGAAACACCCAAAACGCCTCTAAGTGTTATCCCTTTGTTGCAAAATACTGTTTTCATGTCTAAATATGGTGATTATGTTTACACAGTAATTTTGGTGCTACATTAGAACTTAAGCAATGTAGTTATCTAAAACAATGAACTATATTAAATCTATAGAAATTACTCCCAGAAATAACTTCAAAGGACACCTCTTTAAAGAGTCTTTTTCAAAGCCAGTTTTCTACACTTTGTTAAACTACTTATTTCAAAGCAATTCAGAATTATAGCCACACTTTTGGCAAGGTTTTCACTGAAAAAATACATTATCAAATTGAAAGGAATGGAACAAAATCCATCCTCATTTCACAGAATCACCAAATGGTTGAGGATGGATGACCTCTGGAGGTCATCTGGTCCAACTCTCCTTCTGAAGCAGGGCCACCTACAGCAGGCTGCGGTTATTATAGCTGATCGGAATTATTTACTACAAAAAATGCACTAAAATGTCACAAAAACAATTATACAGAAACAGGTTCACTTTTTGCATTCTTCTGTATCAAAGTAACATGTATTTCACTTCACATGTGTTGGATTTGCTTATTCAAATTATTGCAGTGATTCTGCTTACTTACCAAGTCTAATAGTGCTTTTGAAAGCAAATGTAAATAGAAATTAGTAAACAACCATTACTGAAAAGATGTTCTAGACAATTCGTCTTTGAGGACCTGGTTTTCTGAAACCACATAGACTTCGCCAAACACTATTATGGATGCTCAAAGAACTGTGCAAACTTAATTACATGGCATTTAGAGAAGTATCTTGTTAAAGCTTCTGCCTGACAGTTTCATTTTGCTCCTTCCCAATTCTTACAGCAGACAAAAAACGATCAACTGTTTGTCATCAATCTTACTGAAAGAACTCCAGATCCTGTGAATCTTTTTCATGAATCTTTCTAAATTATCTCTTTTGCAGGTCAAACATTCTTAGTCTCATTATTTGTTTCTCACATGGAAGCCGAGTATGCCTTTTGGTCACAGAACGGCTACTTGTGAGATGGTGATGGTCGGGAGTGAACAAAACAAACCAGGACAGCAGTAGGTCTGCACCATTCTAATGGTAGCACTGGTCTCAAAAAACAAACAAACCAAACCCCACAACAAAAAACCCAAACATTATGAAAAGTGTGGTGTTCCAGTTTTGTCTGTAATTTTTCAACTAGATTAAAAAAATTAAATAAAAATGGCATCTTTTTTCTACAGCATTCTGCATGCGTATCAAGAGATGAATCAGTTATTAATAGATTCAATGCTAAAAAGCAAAGTTCAAAACACTGGAGAGGTGTGCACACATTAGCCATCTTAAGTCTAGCTCCAACTATATTGTCAGAAATTCAGATTGTTATACTAACCTCCAATAATAGAGATTCAACCTGAGATCTATCAGCCAAACTAGGTCCTTTACATTTTGCTTACCGTTGTGAGTAACTGGGGTACGAGACCAGTGTAGAAAAACAGACTGTTACTAGAGAAATAGCAAGTGAACATGAACGATCCACTAAACGCATCTGTTTCCATTTCTTCTTGTTGGCTGTTTGGTGCCTACCACAAAAATCTTTTTTATTTGGTCTGCTACTATGAATTTGAAGATGATGTTTCTTTCTTGGTTGGTCCTAGGCACGACCCTAACACACACGATCAATGATAATAGAAAAATGGCATGTTGTAAGACAAAGATGTAAAATACACTCTTATGATTTAGCCAAACTTAGTAATTTTGTCTAAATAAGCCAATCTGTGTAAGAGGAAAATCTTCTACTGTACCAGTATCGTATTCTTCTTCATCTCCAATGCTGAATACTGGTTTCACACCGCGGTAGGGTTTTCCCACTCTGTCACTGCTGCTGACATGTCTGTTGGCAATGAAAAGGGCAGGAGAGGACATGGGATGGGAGAAGAAAAGTAACTTTCAAACTGATGCTATAAGTCCTACAATAACATATTAGCAAAACGTAAACACAACTCTGCAACTGAGAAGGACAAGAGAATTTCATGAAGCTGCCTGCAAGGAAGCTGTGACTGACCCATCAAGCGCTTTGGTTAGTGAAAGCATGTATTTCAGTTACTTGGCAAGGCTGACTATTATAACAAATAAAGTGAAAAGAAGTACTTTTCTATTTAGAAAATAGAATGTCACCTTCTCAATTAACAAAATACATTAGAGACTTGAAAACTGAGAACATACTAAGAAGTTTCTAGCATGAAACTGAAATACTTCTGGACAGTCAGGACAGCTTTACAAGGATGCCAAATTGGGATGAAAAATGAGGACTATTAACTAACATGTCTGGAATCTAATTTTTCTAGTTAATTCCTCAAAAGACAACAAGATACCTTAAGCATTTCAAAGTAGAGTTATTATAAACCATCCACTTTAGGGTGAACTCTGTCCACTACTTTCTCCAGCATGAGCCAAATCCTGAAATCTTTGGACAAGCAATTCCTACTGCTAAAATCCCAGCATCACTGAGATTTCTGCATAGATATTGCCTTCAAAAATCACATTTAAATCTATTTCTACAGATCATATTAAATGACACAAACACATACAACTGAGTCTTAATGTTTGACAGTAACAGTTGGAAATCCTGAGATACTTTAAAGCTCCAGGTCAGAGTGCTGTGATTACATGGTCACAGCTGTCATGTTAAAAGTTCTGACCCTCAACCATTGAGAATACCTGAAAAATGAGAGAAAACCTAAAGGTTCAGAGGGCTACAAAACCAGTAATTGCCAAAAAAAAATACACAGTTCATGATTTTAGCCTTTAGGACTGGCAACATACATTAGTTTAAAAAACAAAACCAAAACATGACTGTCCCTTTGCCCCATTTCAATTTCTATAACCTCCCTCCCCATCAAGTGTATTGATATTTCCTATAAACGATAAGCTCTAGTTCCTGTTTTAAGTATATTAACAAACTCCAGTTTACATGCTACTGTAGAACCAAGCTGGAGAGGTAACCTCTTTAGTAATATATAAATGAATGCTAGTACTTAAGTATACCTGAAAGTGTATTTGAAAGTTAAATAAGAAACCTACACTTTCTATGGCTAAAATTTACTAATGTAGACAAAACAAGGAAATGTTTACTAGGGAAAAAAAAAAACAAAAACCAGAAATGCATTCTACAATGATACAAGAAAATAAACATACAAAAACATGCTCATTAGTGTTTAAGACAATAAGCATCAATGACACTGACAATTCAAGAGGGCAGTGCTTCTATATGGAGGCTTTTGTAAATATGCTTTAGTAATACATAACCAATCGAGCAAGAAGAAGCACATTTAAATAGTGTCAGTCTGAATTACACAAAGAGGATTTAAGATAATCTCATTGGTGTTTATAGATTAAAGTTAGTCAAGACAAAAGAAAGTAAAAAGCTACTTTATAACAACCTGGTAACATCTTAAACTAGAAATGGAATTCCTATAACCAATTCATGGAAGGTCATCATTATATTGTTACAAATTGAATGAAATTCCCTACAATGGCAAACCTGCAAAAGGAAATATATTGGTGATAAACAGAAAGTGGATCTAATTGAATGGATGGGAAAAGAATGCCATTCCTAGTTTTCAAGAGCTGCAATTTTAAGAGAATAGTCTAGTGATTCATAGTGTGAGCAAATTTATTATTGCATCTTCCAAATGAAAGAAGATAAGCAATACGAGTGAAAAGAGCAAGTCACATAACTGAATTATAATCTCAAAATATAAAAACTTCTGGGTTACAAATACAGATTCAAGTGTCTTTCAGCTGCTGAACACAGTCACCAAGTGTTTTAAGTTGGAATTTTAACACTTTCTTACCATATTCTAAAAACTGATCAACAAAAAAAAAAAAGGGAAAAATCCTCATGACCTTCAGAATTTTTAAATTAACAAGATATATTATGTGCTGTTGGGATATTCCCACTTTTTTTTTTTAAAAAAAAGAATATTGGTTAACATTACTATTGGTTTTGCTCACACAACACCATTCTGTAATGCTTATAGGTAAATCCTATCTCAAATTATGTGCAAACTACTTGAAAGAACAATTGGTTCAAAATCCTTGAAAACCCAAACAGCATTTTAAATCTTCATTAATTCTTCCAGCACCAATCTTCATGCTTTTCAGACTACGAGGGTCAAAAGCTAGAACAGAGTTCCTAAAGTATAACCAAAATTCCAAAGTGACTACACATGAGCTGTCCATTTATCACAAGCAATTTTATATAACCTCAATTCACATTTTTTATTTCTGAAATAATTATAAGGCAATAAATCTGAGATACATGTGAAGGAATTCCACATCTATGTGAAATGCAGTAGTTACGTGAACAAGATGAGGGAGAGTTGCAAAGCATATTTACTTATTAACTCAGCATT
>NW_009621929.1:0-572 GCF_000690535.1 Cariama cristata
GTGCAGGGCAGGATTTGTGCAATTACTCTGCTTTTTGAAGCAGCCGCGGCATCCTTTAAACACCCGACCAAATGCAAATTGATTTTTAAGAAATAGACCGAGCAGGCCACCACGAGGATCCACAGCTTGGCTAATATTTATCCAACGGGTTCCCACAAATAGCTTGTTAATCCCTTCGTATTTAATTAACAGCACACAGGGCCCAGCCTGCAGCTCCCCGGGCACGTTGCCGGGGTCCCCGCAGCCCCGCATCCCTTCCCTCTGACCACCGCCTTTTTTCTCCCCCTTCCCCACCTCTTCCTCTCTTTCCCCCCTCCCTCACTCCATCCCACCCCCACCTGCACCCCAAGGAGATTCCCCCTTGCTCCATCACCCTCCCCCGGGGCCAAAAAAGCCATTTGTGTGGCTACACCGTGAACCAGAGCCGGGCACCGGCTCGGAAACCACCGGGGGCTTTGGCTGAGCTGTTTGCACCCCGGGTCACTTCCCTGGGGGCTTCTCACCGGAGAGGTGTCACCACCAAGTGCTCTGGCACCCATGGGAGAGGCTGGGAGGGGGGAGCCCCACCGCAC
>NW_009621929.1:730-1042 GCF_000690535.1 Cariama cristata
CCGGCATCCCTGCCACCGCCGACCGGGCTCCTCCAGTCTGTGGGCTCCCCGAGCCCCCAGCTTTGGGGTACAAGGGAAGGGGGGCTCGCCACCCTGGCAGAGGCGAGTGGCGTGGCTGGAGGACGACGGCCTCGCTCTTTTAATTACCGGCCGCCAAATTTCTCGGCGTGATGCTGCTGCCAGTTCATTGCCCGGCATGGAGGCAGAGGGTGCCCGAGATCGGAGCAGAGCTTCCAAGGCCCGCTGCCTTCCCTCCCTTCTCTGCAGCACCAACCGCAGAGAAACGCACCGTTTTGTTTTGGTTTTAAGGGC
>NW_009621929.1:1365-1949 GCF_000690535.1 Cariama cristata
AACTTGCTGGAAAACATGGCCCTGAAATGACTTCATTTCCCCTCGTGTCCAAGTTGTGCGGGGTACCCGGATGGGTTGGGGGGACCCCGAGGCCGGGTCAGGCTTGGGGATGTGCGGAGGAGCAGCTTGCTCGGGGAGGACCAGATGGTTTCCATCCCGGATTCCTCCAGCTGACATGGATGGGAGGCCCCAGGGTGAACACAGTGCCCAGGCCACCCAATGTTGGGTGCTGTGGGTGCCCTGGCACCCCACGGATGGAGGAGCGGACCCAGCGCTGACCTCAGCCTGGGGTCCTACATCTCCAGGAGGGAGTTCGCTTGGTTTTCAGACCCCTGAGAACCACCCCCCCCTTCCCTCCTCGGCATCCCCGGTCACCCCTGGGCTGGAGAAAGCTGGGGTGCTCAGCAGAGACCCAGGCTCTGGTTTCATTAAAGCAAACTGGGAGGGAGAGACCCAGCTCACCCTTCCCCAAGGCTGCGTCTGGGAGCCGGAGAGGGGCGGGAGGGAGGAACCACAGCTTTGGGGACCCCGCTGGGCCACCCCAAAAATGCGCCAGCCCTTCACCACCCGGCACGGATCCCCTA
>NW_009621929.1:2003-2205 GCF_000690535.1 Cariama cristata
GCGGAGGGGGTATTTACACCGCAGCCCCCGTGCCCCTGGGCAGGGCGTTATCGGTGCAAGCGCTGATCGGCAAAACCCTGATCTGCTCTCACGCATACTCACGTTTTCATGACACCCTAAAAATCCCCGGGAGGTTTTGGGGGTGCTGCAGGAGGCGGGGTTCCCTCCGCTAACACCCCAGGGCAGTGGCAGGGGGTGGGGC
>NW_009621929.1:2363-3221 GCF_000690535.1 Cariama cristata
ATAAAGCCCTGGGCAATACGGGTTTAGAGCAGAGCGCTGACACCCGTTAACGCAGGGACATGAAATGCGGTGCCCTGACTCTCGTCCATCCCGGGAGCTGGAGGTAGGGATGGGGGTTACGGTGGTTCCCACCGTGCCAGCGTGCACAGAGCCTCCGCGCCCCAGGGCACTTATTTCCAATGTACTATTTATTTTCTTTTTTTTTTTTTAAATACTAAAAATAAAGTGCCTAGAAGCTGGTGATAGGCAGCAGGGGAGAAATCCCAGGTGTTTTCTTGTTCGGCCCTGCCATGGCTCGTGTTTGCACAACGCTGAAAAAAAACGCTGCCCTGTGCCAACATTTCTTTGCCCAAGGTTTTACCCGAACAAAGGCGAAGGGCTGAAGGATGCTGCAGGCATCCCAGGGAAGGACAGGGAAACAGGACTGTCACCCTCACTGCAACCCTGCTTTCAGCACCGTTGCTGGCTCCGATTGCTTTGTCAGCACTTGCAGAGTTTAGGATTTGTGTATTTTTGCTCTTTTTGGCTTTTGGAGAAGCGCGCTCAGCTCCGGAGCTGTGAGCAGGAGGGGAAAGTTAATATTAAAGCATCGCCAGCCGGCGTGGGATAACCCTGCTGTGGTGGGGAGGGGGTGGCCGTGCCGGGAGGCAAAAGCCACATCCCTGGGGCCAGGGCCACCCTTGGGGAGCGACCGCAGGAGGGGGTCTGCTCCCCCCAAGCACCCAGCGAGCTGGGGCAGGGTCCGTGACCTGGCAGGGGCAAGCATGCTAGAATATAGATAGGTTTTTTCAAAGTATAACAGAAAACCAGGATTAAGCTGATTTTCCCCCCTGTCCTTTGTACCCGGGGGCTGTGGCA
>NW_009621929.1:3251-5574 GCF_000690535.1 Cariama cristata
GGGGGTGAGCTAGCTGCGAGGGGCACCGTGGGGGCCCGGACACTGGCTCTGCCCCAGCACCTGCCCTCTTCCACCTACGGAATGTGGAAATGGAAATGTTTTCTTAACTCGGCTGAACAGGCTCCTAAAATCTGTGGGGAGCCTGCCCGGGCTGTGGGTGCATACCCCCGCGGGCAAGCTCAGCTCTCCTGGTCCTCGCCCTCCACCATCTCCGTGCTGTCCCCTCCAGCACGGGGCAGAGGGACCAGGGTCCCGTTGCGTTATCCCACCCAGTAACCCCCATCCCGGCTCACCTCCACACCCCATCCCACTTCCAAACCCAGAGCAGGCGGCACAGATGCCGCCTTCATCCCCAGCCACTCTTCATCTCCAGCGGAGGGAACCCGCTTTGCACCCTCCCTTGTGCAAACGCAGAAAAAAAATGCGGGGTTCATTCATTTCAGCGCTTCGCGGGAGAAGGGGGTGCCCCCAAGCACAGCCATCCTGGCTGACCGAGCCCCCCCCGATTTACACCCCTCCTGTCATCGCATTTGGCAAAGCAGGGCATCCCGCTCCCCTGATTTACGCAGACCCTTCCGCGCACATTTGGGGCTGGCAGAGCGACTCTTTTTACATCACCGGTGATTCAAGGGATGCTGCATCTCCCTGTAGCCCAGCTAACGATGGGAACTCTCTGCTGACCCGACACTTTGCATCTGCAGAGCTGAAGCGGCGCGGTCGATGCAGGCAGAGGGTTGTGAGCCCCAGATCTGGCCATCGGTGGGTGGTTTTACATCCCCACGGCCAGGACATCCCGGCCCCCCCGGTATCGGGCAGCAGTGCTGGCTGGAGTGGGCAGCTCACCCCCGGGAAGGTCTGGAGGTGGGCTGGGAGCTTGCACGCACCCGAGCATCCCACAGCCCAGACTGCAGCTTGTGGCCACGTTATGTGAAAGAGCATCTGCTTTGGTCTGTGGCTTAGGCTGGCCCTTGCTCGCTTAACCGGATTTCCCGGCAGTGGGATCTGGCAGGGTCCAGCTCCCCGGCACACCATTGCCGGGACTGACCCTCCTCCCCTGGCACAGCCCGGGGCCGTAGGACGGCTGTCCCGTGCGCAGCCCCTTGCCGCAGCTCTGCCTTCCCCATCCTTTTCCATCATTAACCTTGAAGAAAGAAAGGATTTGGCTTGTGAGAGTGGGGCATGATGGCTCTAACCAACACGCTCTGGAGAACCCGGGGGTCCCCAGGGCTACCCTAACACTAGCTGCTCCGGCTTACCACCCACAAACCAAAAAGCCCCCCAAAATAAAACTGAAAAATCAGAAAGCCCCAAATGATATGCTCTGTATGTAAGGAGACAGCTGTATCATCATTCCCTGGAGCAGCCGGCACCCTCTGTACCTGGCACAGGCTGGGCCCCTCCGGCGGCCGTCTGCCGGCTCTGCCAGGGTGGCTGTCCCGGGGGCGAAGGCTGGCGCTGCCTCTCCCCATCACCCCCTCATCCGACCAGCTGGGCCAAGGGGGATGTGCCGGTGCCAAGAGGCTGTGGGTGACCCCGGCGGGGGCCAACCGGGCTCCATCGGCTCCATCAGAGCTCGCAGGTTTCAAAAGAGCCTTTTTGTGCTGGTACCAGTGCAGGGAGCTGGGGCAGGACAGTCCCTCCCACGGTGGGACCCAGTGGGGAGCAGCCCACGCCCACGGTGGGGATTTTCCCCTTTTTACAGCACGGCCAAGAAGCGATACGCCCCTTGGTTGGGGCTTTCTTAGCTCTTCAGGGGTATGGGATGCTGCTGGAGCCATGCACCGGCCCAGCCAGTGATCCAAAGAGGCGATCAGATAACCAAGGCAGAGAAAATAACGCTTACAGGATATTTTTCCAAGGATCAGTCTCTAGTTTTCAGGTATAATCAGGCCAGTCTCCAAGGCCTTTTCCATTTCTCCATCACCGAGCTCAGCAAACAACCCTACCCGTGGAGCAGGATCGGATGCTTTATCACGTTCCCCTGTTTGTGTTTATGACAGGGCTGGATCTGAAGCTGTTGCACGACAAATACCAGGCCTGCCCTCCTTTGCATTGAGCTTCACACCCAGCCTAAGCCGATACCGCACCTCCTCCTGCCCAATTACCCTCCGCAGCAATTACCCAAAACTCTCCTACCAGCCCAGGGGCTTGTGCTGCCCCTTCCTCACCCACACCAGCTCACTCGCCCCACGCCACGGAGAGAGATGCATTCATCCCCAGCCATCCCAACAACATCGGGAAGGGATAACACACCCGTAGGACCAACAGCATCCCATCCCGGCACTGCTCCATCCCGGCACTGCCCCATCCCGACGGCACGGGA
>NW_009621929.1:5615-5923 GCF_000690535.1 Cariama cristata
ATTTAATTACACAGCACCGGGTGTTTTCCCAGTTGCAGAGGGCTGGCTGCATTTAATCTATCTGTGCCGGGTGCCATTAGTCCTGTTTGACAACTAATTGGCAATTAATAATGTCTTTGCATTATGCAAATGGGTTATGCATGTTCTGCAGATCGATTTTTTTTTTAATGCCTTTGCATTTGCTTCTAAGTACAATGGTGTTTTGGAGTTTGGATTATATTTATATTTATTTTTTTTTTTTTGCCGTGAGCTAGAAAAGCAGGGATGCAAAAGCAAGTTCATCCTTCCTGCAGCACCTGGCATGAGTT
>NW_009621929.1:6071-6388 GCF_000690535.1 Cariama cristata
GGATGCATCCGTCTGCCCGCACAGGCAGCCGAGACGTGCCGGGCTGGCCTCGTCACTACTGGTAATGCTTTCGGTGGCACGGCGGCGGAGTGGGAAAGAGCATTAAAAATAGCCTCAAATACCAATGGGAGCAGCAGCTTAGCGCAATTGAAAAAGAGCCTGCAGACAGCATCCAGGCAGCTTAGCTTTGCTTATGCTAATTGGGGAGAAGAGGACTGCAAACAGCTCGAGGTGAGAAGACGGGATGCGAGGAGGGAGCTGGGACTTTCCGCGGGCCGGCAGCCAGCGCCGTCCCTTTCCTCTGCTGTTGGAAGCGT
>NW_009621929.1:6408-9026 GCF_000690535.1 Cariama cristata
CTGCTGGGGGTGAGCCGCCTCCACGGCCCACGTTCCTTGGGTTGGGGTTGGCAGCGAGGTTCGGTTTCCTCGGAGCGTCTCGTACCCGCGCCCGTCTGCAAGAGGCGATGCTGGGGAGAAGTTAGAGGACCAGCACGTGGTCAGCTTGGTGTCCTCCAGCGGCTTTGGGAATGCTGGACGTGGGGGTTTCTTGGGACGGATAGGAAACGCAGTGTCATTTATTTTGTTTTCTATTTCCAAGGGATTTAATGGGGAACATTGGGTCCTTTCCCCTCCATCTTCAAAGCCCCATCCCAGTAGGACCAGTTGCGGCACTGGGGTTCCCCGGGCTTGCAGTAAGCAGAAGCCATGGCAATAACGAGCCTGGCACAGCAACGCTCAGCCTTTTACCTGCTTTAAATCCATCGGGACCCAAAGCTGAGGTGCTCTTTCGAGGCACAGGCTACTTTCTTCTGCTCAAACTGGAGTTCCCACGTTGCCGTTCCCTTTCATTTGGGGGGAGCCGACGGTTTGCACCAGCCCTGCTAAGGCTGCTGGCTGCCCAGCAAGTCTTGCTCAGGGCTTAAAGAAGCATCTTTAAGAAGGATAAAGATAATGAAATAAAGATTCAGATAAAGAAATGAAACCACCCCCAATAAAAGGAGGAGGCACGCCGAGTGCAGCGTGAACACCTGCACTTTCGTCTCCCTGTCTCTGGGACTGGTTTTGCAATCAGATCTCCCGGCACATGAATTTACGCAAAGAACATGGAAAACCAGCAAAGGCTCCATTTTTCCCCAGTCTGGGCAATTCCCAGTGATAGGTTTGCAAACCTGGAGATCGGGAAAATGTAAGTCACTTGTAAAATTGGCTGCCTGATGCTGTCAAGTGTTCAGGGAGATCTTTCGCAGGGGGGAAGGGTATTTGGGAAAAAAGGAAAGGTACTTTTTTCCCTGCCTCTGCCCAAACGCTTTGCCTTACACCGAGCAGACCATCCTCAGAGGAATACTCGATAAACACTTTGCTTCGCAGGCTACGCATGAGCTTCTTAAAAAAAAAACCTAAAACCTGTGTTCCTTTGATAAATCGTTTGCATTCAAGGTAATTAAACTTTAATCAGCAAAGCTAAAGAAACGGAGATTTTTCCACCCAAGATGAGATAGAGACGGACCCAATCACCTACCAGACGTAACGTGCACCATTAAAACTGCCCAGCACCTCCAGGTCTTTCCTTCCCTCTTGTAGCGTGGAGCAAGATAGGGAAGAATGAAAGGTGGGGGGAAACAGCGGGAAAATTCATGCATTTTCCAAGTGAAATGACATTGCTTAGTTCATGGGGATAAAAATTACCTGCTTGCTCCCGGCTGCTTTCTTACGCCTCAGTTGCAAACCCTTAGTGCTGGAAAAATCCTCCCCAGCCAGGTGGGGAAGCGGAGGCAGAACTAACCGGATAATTACCCGGGCTGGGGGAGCCAGGAGCAGGCAGAAAAAAAAGGCAGGCCCGCCGGCGGGCTGTGCACCGCGGGCAGGAGGGTGCTCCCTTTCCCCTTCTTCTTCTTCTTCCCCTTCCCCATCCCCTTCTTCTTCCCCTTCCCCATCGCTATCCCTGTTCCCATCCCCATCCCTGTCCCCTTCCCCGCAACCCTCTCCTCCAGCAGCCGGAGTGAGATTACAGGGGTATTTTTTAGCCAACTGTGGTTTTTAATCAGGTTTTTAGCTAAAACCCAGGTTTTTGTGGGGAGGACCAGGCTGGCTGATGTGCAGGGCTCAGCCAGGCACCTGCCCTCTCTGTGGGACCCAGCACACGGATGACAGCCCCGCTCGGCCCCTTCCCAGGGATAAAACCTCCCAAAAGCAGAGAAGAGCAGGGAAACAGAGTGAAACCAGCCTTGGGGACAAGCCTCTTGCAAAGCCACTGAGCATTCCTCCTCTTCCCTGCAATCCTTAACACACGTCCGTCTCTGCTAATAACTCGTCGGGATGCCAGAATGACAGCCTGCACCCTTCCTGCATCACGGGGCACAGCGGCTCCTCGGCCAGCGTCCTTGTCCCGGAAAACAGACATGCTGAGAAGGGCCAGAAAAGGATGGCCAAAAAAACCCAAGTTAAAATCTGCCATTGTTGGGGTTCTTTGAAGGGCCCAAAGTGGCTCTCAGGGGGGAAAAGGCTGGTAGAGACCCCGGGATCTCCTGCTGGGAGCAGCATGGGTCCCCCCCTGCCACCCACCGCACGGAGAGGGGACCAAGAGCCGATGTCCTGGGTCCTCTCTGCGGGAAGTCAAGCCCAAGGGTGATGCTTTCGGGAGGGGGTGATGATGGGGTGGAGATCCCCGGAGGATGGGGGTTCGCTTTGCCTCTTTGCTTTGCGAGAGGGGCAGGCGAGACGGGGGAGAGGACTCGCTGCAAAGGGAAGGAAAGAGAGGAGGAGGAAATGAAAACTAATTAACTAATAAATGTGCTGGGTTGGCTCGGGGGCAGCAGGAGAGCGATCCAGAGGGCTGACTCACTCTGACTCAGGCTGCGAAGAGTGGGTTGAAATCTGGCACGGGCGCATCTCCTGTCCCGGCCACGCAGCCGGGCTGCAGGCACCGAACCCAGACCTGCTGGGGCCCAAGCATCCCCACGGGGATCGCGTCGCTT
>NW_009621929.1:9132-9416 GCF_000690535.1 Cariama cristata
ACCTGAAAACTGGCCAAGCGCAGGGCTGGTGGGAAATCCCCCTCCGCACAGCCAAAGCCACCGCGGCGGTGGGAGAAGAAGATGTTACCACCAATGCCGGGATCCCAAACACTAACCCCAAAGCTGGCAAGCACGTCCAGAGCCAGCGGGATGACCACCGGGGTGGCTTTGAAGGGTTGGATTGAACCCTACCCACCTTACCGAGCAGGGACCCCGGCAGGGAGGCAGTGCCGGTGCCGCCAGCCGTGCCGTCCGGCGCGTCGGTGCATGCCGGCGGGGGGGGA
>NW_009621929.1:9984-11157 GCF_000690535.1 Cariama cristata
TCGCTGTCTTTTTTTTTTAAAATATTTTCAACCAATGTGTTACTGAAGTCTTTCACCTCCTGACAAAACCCGGGCTCCCTGCCAGCACATATTTCTGATAATTCATCCATTATTAAGTGAAATCAAAGATATGAGTTTAAAAAAAAAAAAAAAAGACACGGGACTGTTTGCATCCAAGAGAGGCTGTTTACAGCTGGGCTGGGAGTTTCTTTAACTGCTCAAGGATTTCAACCAATGTGTTACTGAAGTCTTTCACCTCCTGACAAAACCCGGGCTCCCTGCCAGCACATATTTCTGATAATTCATCCATTATTAAGTGAAATCAAAGATATGAGTTTAAAAAAAAAAAAAAAAGACACGGGACTGTTTGCATCCAAGAGAGGCTGTTTACAGCTGGGCTGGGAGTTTCTTTAACTGCTCAAGGATGTCCCCAAGGAAAACCCACCCAAAAATGCTTGCCCTGCTCCTCAAACTGCAAACATCTCCGGGTGACCATGCCAAAACCCAGGGATCCTACGGCGTTTTCCTGCCTGGATAAAGGCGATTCCCTCCTGGCTGTGGGCCGGGTTGACAGAAGCCCCAACCGGGGTGGGTGCTGGTTGGATATGTCCCCTCCCTGCCAGCGGGCTCCTGGGGCAGAGCCTGCAACCCATGGCCAGAGACAGCCCGACTGGATCAGCCGGTCCTCTCCAAACCGGAGAGAGAGGAAAGATCTGATGGAGAGGGAGGGGCACAGCAATTACAGCCTTTTCGCTTTAATAACCCTCGCTGCTTCCCCAAGTCCGTATTTACATCCTTCTCGGCGCAGAAGTAGTAATTAAAGTCTCTTCGCTCAGGTCTAAACAGCAGCAGACCCTCCTGTTATTAAAAGTAGAGAGGCAAAGCTGAAAATAAACCTAATTTTTCTGGCTAGGGAGCCTCAAACCCATCTCTATAAGCTGGCTAATCAAGGCGGGGGCAGCAGGATTCAGGGCCACACGTCCACGCTCTGCTAGGGCATCGATATGCTGCATTTATCTCCATGGGATGCTGGGGTTGGAAAACCACTTGGAAAACAGCTCCGTGCCACTGGTCTCTTCTCACATCATTTTTTGGCCATTTCCACCACCCGTAAAGGAGCACACGGGCCTCGGGGTCTGCAGGCACCGGCTAACGGGCAGAACTGCGGCGGTG
>NW_009621929.1:11188-11917 GCF_000690535.1 Cariama cristata
GGGGGAGCCGCTCGGCGGCGGCAGCAGCTTGTGCCTTACTGGAGTAGCTCAGGCCCTCCTCTCCCTTTAAAGAAGCTATCAAAAAAATTTGAGAAAATTAATTATTCACTAAGACTGCTAATTAAGCTGATTTCCTCTGCGAGGGCATGGAAGGAAATGAGCTGGAGAAGCTCTTAATTGTTTAAAAAGAGCCATCCTACAGGCGTTCCTCCCGAGCCGCTCTGCCCGCCGAGAGCACCCGGCCCCGTGTTTTACCGGGTCCGGAGGAGTCTGCCGGCATCGGTGCCGACCTCGCAGCATGCAGATGCTTTCAAAGAAGCAAAGCTCAGCAGCGAGCTGTGAAGTGCTCCCAAACCCCCATCCCCAAACCAAGTGACCCAACGCACCTAGCAACCCAACGCCCCCCGTCCCCAAACCGAGTGACCCAACGCACCCAGCAACCCAACGCTGCTGCCTCCTCCCCAGGGAGCGAGTGGGGCCCTGCGAGAGGCTCCGTGGGGATCCTGGGTGAAACCAGTCCAAGAAGAAATAGCACCGGCCTCACGCAGGCTACTTCTAGATGGCCCAAGAGCTCAAGGAAGACCTCATCCTGCCCCAGGTCCAGCCCAATGTGGCACTGGCTCCTGAGCAGCCACAAGCAGAGAATGGGTCAGGTCTGCAACGTGGGCATCCCTCGTTGCCACCGCTGGATCGCCGTGGGGTGCCCCATCCTTTGCCCTAGCCCCAGCA
>NW_009621929.1:12014-12214 GCF_000690535.1 Cariama cristata
TGCCCAGGGGAGCGGGGTCCCCACGGGGCAGCTGGGGGAATCCCCCATGGAAATGCCACCAGGTTTTCAAGGAGGGGTTGAAACCACAATAGGATGGCCAGCAAGGCACCCAGTCTGCCGATACCCATGGCCAGAAGGAAGCCCGAGCATCAGCTCTCCATGTCACGATGGTTTGGGCAATCCAGAGGGGCTGCCTGCCA
>NW_009621929.1:12361-12679 GCF_000690535.1 Cariama cristata
GTTGGGGCAACCAAGGGGGGCTGCCTGCAAAAAAAACACCCAAGGCACGGCTGCCATATATACATTTATATAAAAACCCCAAAGCTATAGGTAGCTTAATAGTCTGGCAATCTGCAGCCCCAGCTCATTTCTCAGGTTATGGGCCATGCAGGAGCTGTTAGCAGCAACCGGCACCAGGGACCTGCCATCGCTCCCACCTTGACCCTAAGGCAGAGCGCTGCACCCGCTCCCCAAAGCACCCTTGGGTGGGCGGCTGGGTGGGGAAGAATGCGCCCTGGGTGCCCTGTACCAAGGGAACTGGCTTCCTCCTGGCTGCTG
>NW_009621929.1:12766-17191 GCF_000690535.1 Cariama cristata
CTCCCACGCCAAGGAGTGGTCCCATTGCACTGCACTCCCACTCCCACTCCCATTTCGTTTTGGTCTCCCTTTACCAGGACCTTCCCTTCTTGTCCTGTAGGGGTTGATGGAGAAAAACTCTCCGGGATCTCACATGGCGGAGAACAAAAGGATTCATCTCCGAGGTACGTTGCTGAGAACAGGGCGATGCTGCTCCGCTCTCGCTTCTCCCACAGAAATCAGTCCCGGCACAAATGTGGTGGGCTTATGGCCAGGGAGCACATCCCCTCCACCACAGCCCTTACCCCTCCGGCAGCTGCCAGGAGGGGAGAAGTCTGGGGCTTGGCACAGGCAACCGCCGGAGTTCGCGCAAACAAAACCGAGCGGATCCAGCTGAACGACATCACACCAGGAGCTTGGGGTTTTCCCGAGACAACACTGACCTCCACAAGAATCCCCAGGGACCTGCACCTTTCCTGGCACAGCTCTTGTGCCAAAATGCCATGATAAAGGAAAACGCCGCCCCAAGAAAAATGCCAACGCTTAGCCAACCGTGTCCTGACCAGGAGAAGACAAAGCTTGATAACACCGTGATTGCCCTGAGATCCTCTGCTGGGTTTCCAGCAGCTGGGAAGTGTTCACAAACCACGGGTAACACACGGACAGGCACTTCTCAGTCAACGCCGCAGCCCCACGTCTCGGCTAAAAAAAACTAAGAGGCCCCCTCCAGCGCCAGGTCCCCATCTGCGCCACCTTTCCTTTCCCTTCCGCAGCCCAACGCCATTAAAAACAGACACTCGTTTTCCTACCTGGATCTGGGAACATCTACGAGTCAGGTTCCTCCAGCAGCTCCATGGCAAGCTTGGGGTTAACTCAGCAGAGCTGGAAGATAAAGCCACCAAGAGAAAAAACTCAGTGTCCTTGCAGAGGTGGGATGCTTCAAGGCAGGTTCCTCCTGCACGGCCGGTGGGAGGCCATCCGGTGGGAGCCGGTGGGACCGTGGGGCTCTCCACGTCCTCCTGGGCTGTTGAGGCACCAGGATTCCTGGGAATTGTGCTCTGCTTGGAGGGACCTACCCTTTTTTGACTGGTGTCCAACCCCAAAGCGCATGTTCTTACCTGCTCGGTGGAAGACAGGGGAAGGCTCGAGCACCTTTCCGAGAAACACATGGGTCTCAGCGGGGTGTGGATCTCGCTCGGCTCCTCCTGCTCTTCGGCCAAACGATGGTTAAGAAAAAAAGGGGGATGCAAAGTTGCAGCAAGCTGGAGAAAAGAGGTCGGTGGTGCGAACGCTCCCCGCAGCTGGTGTCTACACAGCTCTGCCGGTTGGTTAACCACGGAGCTCTGATCAACAGGTATATTGATGTCAAGCTGGGACTTGTCTCCTCGGCGAGGAAAGGGAACAGCAGAGATTACTCAGCAATGCAGGAATGTGGTTTGTTTAATACGAGCCATCAACACAGAAGAGTAAAATAATGACAGATGTGTAATCACATTTCCTGAGTCTAAAACCATGAGATAGAGCATTTAAACACCACTTTTCCCAAGATCAAGAAGAGGAGCCGTTTGGCTAAGAGCTCATTTGGTTACAAATTTCCTCGGCATTAAATCAGCTGTTTCCCGAATCTCTTGACATACTTTGCTGAAGCGCTCCAAGGATGGGGCTGCTCCCCGGCTCGCTTTGATCTGAGGGTAAGCAGAGCGAGAAGATGCTTTGGAAACACGGATACGCCGGCTGACCGAGCTGGCCCAGATCAGAGCTTCCTGAGCGTTGCTCAATTGGTTTATTTTAATGAAAGACGGCGAGATAAATTTCACGTGCCTCTTTATGGGGGGAGAAGTGAGTGGTGGGAGACAAAAATCAGGATGTGAGTTGAGCCAACCCTTCAAGGGCAGGCTGGGGGGAAAATGGAGCCCTATCCCCGGGAAAAGCCTGGCAACGGTGGGAAGTCAGAGTTTGCTTTGTTTTGGTCTCTCCTGCAAGGCTGGTCTGCAGAAGGCACGTGGCCGAGGGACACCAGACCCGAAGCCCACTGAAACCGGAGGAAGAAATCGCGGCTCAGCCTCGGTCCTCACCTCCGGCTGTGGCAATTTCCCGAAGGTCACGGCTGCAGGACCTGGAGGGGAGCGGTGATGTGCCCTCACCGCGCTGCAGATGGTGGGGAAGGGCTGGGAGGGAACGGTGTCATTTGCTTGTTGGGTGTTTTTATTTGTCTCTTAAAATCAAACGTGGGAAAAGCACCAAGCAAGTGGGGAAGGTGCCACCGAGCGCAGAAGGCAGCTGTAGAGGGACTCCGTCTGCCTCTTTCCTGGATTTAGGAACCACGTTGTTTGCCACTGGCCAAATTATCAGCCCTTCCCCTGCTTCCCCTCCCTGGCTTTGCAGGACCTGTGGTTCCACGTCACTTCATTCCTGTGCATCCATGGAATTTCTCAGGTGGCCCCAGATAGTTGCCAAAACAGCGCTGGAGTAGAGAAGCCCCCAGCGTACCCTGTCCTCCTACCCCAGCACTGCAGCAAAGGGCAGGAAAGCAAGGCTCTGCAGACCCTGCAGCAGGCTCTGCTGGGAAACGAGGGCTTCCAAAGCATCCCCTGGCGTGGTGGTGGCCATGGAGGGGTTGTTACACTGCCCTGAGATGCTGGGGAGGACATCATCATTAGACCATCAACATTAGACCAACAACCATCAACATTAGACCTCGCTCAGGTGGATTTTTCATGTCAAGGAACAGACCTGAGCGTGTGGGTGCATGGTGAGACAGGGTAGAGCATCAAGGATCTTCCGTCTCTTGGCCTTGGACCCTCCAAATTGAGCTTCATCATCTGGATACTCAGATCTCCCCAGGGACCCTATCTCCAGGAAAGCCAGCCCGATGCCAGTGAGGATTGCAGCTGGCCCCCACACCAGCTCTTCACATCACCGCAGTCTAGAAGAAGCTCCCAGACACTCATCCAGAGAGCCTGGAGACCACCAAGAGAACAGCTAAGCCTTGGTAGCCCTGTGCCCTTTGCAAGCCCCTCTCTGCCCCCCAGGAGCTTGGTGGGGTGTCCGATCCTGCCTGTTAGTCATTTCAGGAGAGCAGCACCCGGATGGGCAGGGAATTTGCATGGTACATCCCCAGCCCAGAGGCACCGTGGCTGCCAGACACCACCAGAGACATCCAAAGCCAGGGGTGTAGGGAGCTGGGAAAGCCAAAAAGGAGGTACCCAAGGGTGCAGGATCACTCTCCCAGGTCACAGGAGACCTTGGAAGGCTGCAGTGCGCTGGGGCCACCGCAGCACACAGAGAAAACACATGCCCTAACAGGGAGCTCGGCCAGGACAGAGTTTATTCATTTATTTTGTATTTGCCATCATGTCCCCGTGTCGGATACCCTCAAGGATACCCGGCAAGGCTACTCCCCACTCGCTGTCAGAGGAGCTCTGCTGACCGTACGGCTGACACCCTTACAGACCGGTGATGCCGTCAGCTCACATCTCCCTGGTGGGAGCGAGGAAATGGTCCTTTATTTCCAGGTAATTGAACAAACAATTGTTCTTCCCCCAAAGGCTCCTAAGGAGCAGCATCCCCGTACCCACGACCATGTCCGTGCCTTCCTCCTTGACTTTATCTGAGCGCATGGAGCTGCCGCCTCCTGCCATGGGAGAGGCAGGTCCTTCCCCTAAATGGACTTTAATTAGTCTGCCTGCCTGCCAACAGCTATTCTGGTGACACCCATCCTCCAATTAAATCTTGATTTCACCCCAAATTGTGCAGAACCCAGGCATGGCTTGTCCCTGGCTGGCGGTGCAGAGAAATGCTCGAGGTAGTGCTGGCAGAGCTGAAAGGTCTGGGGACCTGGAGGACAAATGTCCCCTTGGCCAGCACTGGGGTGTTATCGCCGATCGTTGCGTATGATGCAAAGGGATAATTTGGGATACGGGGAAAAAGGCCCGTGCAGTGAATTTGGGAGCCCACGGGAGCATTCACAGAGCAGGAGCGGCCGTCGGAGGCAGAGCAACCTCCCAGTCCTACCTGCACGGAGCAGCTCGCCCCGTGCCCGGGGCAAAGACGGGTTCCTGGGTGCGTCTTGCAGCCCCGTGGCTTTGGTTCAGGGCTGCAATTTCATCGCCACTTACTTTATTGAGAGTCACCTTGGGCGGGATGCAGACGTCGGCTGCGAGCCGAACTGAATCACACCCTTGCAGCTGGTCCTCTCCGCACCGGGAGTCTAGACGGCTGGCTGATGTGGAGACATCTCCTCCCCGAGATACCTGCATGAGGGCTGGGGTGCTCCCCACATCAAAGGGCCCCTCAGCTACTAAAGTGAGGTTATAATTAAGCCACCCCTGGGGGCAAGAGGGAGACAGTTTCTCCCAGGGCCGGCTGATCTCCCTCCATGGCTCCATCACTTGGGATGGTGTTGTCTGCCACCATCCCGGGAAAGTTTTGTGGCTGGACGAGGGG
>NW_009621929.1:17222-17829 GCF_000690535.1 Cariama cristata
CCACAACTCGTGGGGATCGTGCCTGCTTCGTGCTGATCCCGGTCTAAAAACCAGACAGCAAACCTTTCCTTTGCAAACTGGTCACACTCCGTTGCCAGCTCCTTGGCTCCCTTGCGCACAAGGAGAGAAGCCCAGTGCAAGGACGGGGGGACAGATGTGTCAGGAGCTCCTTACACCCATTTCGCTGCCAAATTGCCCCAAAAGCCAAGGGACAGCTTGGGCAGCCACAGACTCTGGGAAGGGCTGTCCCGAAAGGCAGAAGGAAGCTGAAGCCCTGGAAATCCTTGCAAACCCCACAGCAGCTTGCCAGCAACTTGTATCGTAGGTGATTGAGCGTTGCAATGCGACAGGTTGCAATTTTCAGTTCAGAGAAAGCCCAGGAAAGCAGTCATTTAATTAACCAGAGGAACCTGCTTCGTGTCACTCATTGCCGCAAAGTGCGTTGGAGTCTCATCTTTAGCTACGCAAAAGGCCCCAAGAAACCCAATGCCTTGCAAGGGGGGAGATGCTGGGTAATGTTTTCCCCTTTTAGTGGGGTTTTGTCCAGCTGGACCATTTCACAAAGCCAGGCGATGACCACAAAAAAAAAAAAAAAAAAAGAGAAAAA
>NW_009621929.1:17867-30763 GCF_000690535.1 Cariama cristata
GGGGGAGTCACCCAGCGGCCCGCCCTGCCAGCACCAGGAGGGCCAGCTATAACGTTGCTTTAACAAAAGCAGGGATGCGCTCCTCAACTTGCCCTCAAAACCTAAGCTCTATAGAGCATCAATAAAGCCCACATCAAAGGATTAAAAACTGGTGAGAAGATCCCAGGAGGCAGTTGTCCACCAAAAAGCCTCCATGAAGCGGAGCGTTGCTTCTGGGGGTTTTACCGGACTAGGCACTGAGCCAGCCGCCACTCAGCCTTTTCACCCGTAATCCGGAGATCGCCGCGAAATCACCGCTGGGAAATGGTGTGCGGCATCCCCCGCGCATGCCACAGAGCTCACCCAAACCACTGGGAGGGGTTTTTTTGTAGGGAGCTTAAAAATAATACAAATTTAAAGAAAATAATGGATTAAAAGGGGCATCTCTCATCCATCCAGCTGACTGTTAGGATGAATAACCCCGCAAAAGGGGGTTATTTGGTAGGGTGACGTTCCTCCCTCACATAACATCGACAGGCTGAGCCTTAAGCGACGTGTCCAGCGTCACCCCACGGCAGCCCCACAGCTGGAAGTCAAACCCAGTGGTCCCAGCACATCGCAGCGCATCCTCCCAGCACGGTACTCCTGCCTCAGGGATAACAACCTCTCTGCCAGGACAATGCCCGTTCCAAAATGCAGGGCTGGCTCCTCAGGCTGTAATTAATCTCCGCGGAGGGACAATCCCTGTCATTGACTGGCCCTCCCCACGCCACCACGCCAAGATGCACCCAACAGACTCTTTCTGCAGAGCAATATCAAAGCTGTCCCTGCGCAGCCCTGACGGCTTCATGGTCATCTTCACTTCCCACCACATCGTTCACTCTCTAGATTGCCTTGGCATTGACTTTCCATTTTCCAAGAGAACAGTTTTCGCTTTGTTGTTTCTTTTTTCTGTCAGCTGTTAAATCCAAAGTCTGTCGCGAACACAATTTGGGTGCGTGCTCGCAGCTACGCAACGGCCTCGTTTCCCGACAGAGGCAACTGGGGAAAGCTTACTTGGGAAGCATACTGAGATAAAGAAAGAACACCCCTTTTAAACGAGGAAACCTTGCTTAAAGCTGCGCAAAGAGTTAAGATTAGTAATATGCAAGGAGCAAGCCCATGCAAAATGACTTTTATGATTCACTCTGTCTCCAACCTCATCTAGAAGTCATGGCAGACTTTGACTCCGATGATCGGCGACATTGAGATGAGACGGACAATACAGACATAAAGATAATATATGGTGCAGTGGCATCATTTTATGGGCTGATTTATATTAGTCCCTGCCCAGGCAGAGTTCACCCTTGGTTTGCGGTGTTCATCCCGCAGGGACGGGCTGGAGCAGAGGACGAGAGCTGGTGGTCAACTCGTGCCCTTACCCAGGAGCACGGGGGGCCGAGGGGCAGCAGCACGGGGCGAGCAGGAGAACCGCTGGTATGATGCTCTGCTCACGGAGCCGTTCCCCTTCCTCCCACGGCTTTTGCAGATTTGCTCCTCATATAGCAACACTGGTTGGAATTTGAGGCAAGAGAAATTACCCAACCCCACTGCCCTGAGCAGTTCTAGGGCAATGGGTAAATGCAGGAACTTGTCAGAGCTGCAGTCGATTTGCAGATTATTTATTTGCTTATTAGACCACATTTGGATAATCGTTTCTGTGATGCTCCGTAGTATGACCTAATAAATCTTCCCTGGAGACCCACCAGCATCTTGCTCAATGGCCAGCTTGAAGGCATCCCTAATTAAACCAGCTTTGCCTTCCTAATAATGCCCTAGAAGTCAGCCAGCAGAGCGGGAGGCGTTTACCCAGCTGCCACCCTTCGATGAGAGGAGTGGAGGTGAGGAAGAGGAGGAGGAGGAGGAGGAGGCTGGCCTGCCCGATGCCGTGCCATGCGTCTCGTCACAGCCCCGACCTGCTGAGACCTCCTGCGATCCCGGAGCTCGGGTCAGCGTGGGCGGGCGTGGGGTGCGACTGTGGCCTCGGGTCCTGCTCCTCTCCCACCACCTCTTCTTGCATGGGATGGGGCAGCGGGGGGCAGGTGGCAGGGGCTCTCAAGGCAAGCAGGGGATGGTGGGAGCCTTGCACACAGGATCCCGGCAGTATCTTCCCAGGGGAAATGCCTTGTGTCTGCTCTGCGGGAACACTCGAGCATCTACTTACCTCTGAGCCATTGTATCGATGGAGCAGCCATCGACCTGGCTGCCCACGAAAGCCTGCCCGCCTCCGAAAGCACCCACCCTCTTCCCATCCCAGCTTCTCCCCTCTTACACCACCACCGATGGGCTCCTCTCCAGGGACCTGATGTCTTCCCAAAACCCACCGAGACCTGCACTTTGCCTCGTCTCGCCCCATCGAGGCACTCACCCCTCTGGCATGGGGAATGCCTCTTCCTGACACAGCTCAAGCATCGCAAAAATGTGTCCCGGCTGGCTGGGGCTGAGCGAGCAGCGCATCGCAGGCAGGCATCCCAAATCCGCCTCTTCTCCAGCCCAACAGTCCCATCCCACCATCCCTCGCCCTTCCTCGCCTGCCTCTTCCTCACTCCTCTCCCCCGCCTGCGAAACAAGAAGTCTTTGTCTGCTCCCCCCCGTTCGGAGGAGCACGAACGGCTTGAACTTTCCCTGAGTGAGTTTTTCCCCGCCGGCAGGACTGTGTGCTGTGCCGATGCCAGGTATTAACTAAGAGGATGACTCAACAAACCAGTTCAGACCAAGCAAGAACAACCCTTCACTTTTCTTCCAAGGCTCCGGCTCAGCCCAGCACAGGCTGTTCTGGAGCATCAGAAAAGGTTAGTTAACTTGAAATATGGCTTTTTAAACAGTTTATTACATCTTCCTTCTTTTGGGTTGCAGCTGGTATGGGAGGATGAAGGAAATGCAATCAAGGACATCATTCCAAAGCACTTTTTCCCTAAAATTCTGTCTGGTTTTGAGGTTTCCCTGTGAGATCTTGGCATGTATTTCACAGAAGAGATGTACTACATGACACGACAAGTGGCACATGCCATGGGATGGAGATGGAGGGCTTCAGGAAGGATGAGCTTCCCAGTTTGTGTTTGTCCAGGAGATCAGCAGAGACTCATGACAGCCCCAGCACCCTGAGCTCCTCAGCATCCTGAGAGCCCCAGCAGCCTCTGCCCGATGGCTTTGGCTTGTGATGGGGCAAAGGCAGGTGGCACGGAGGGACTCATCCTGCTCACAGAGAGTCAGTGGCTCCGGCCGTGATGGGGAGCAGAAGCAGCACTGAAGGTTTCAGCTTGGGAAAGCTGAAACACTGAAATGGGCTGATGAAAGCAGCGGTTAAAAAGAAAAAAACAAACTTGAGAAGGCTACGAAACGCCAAGCAGCATGTGGTCTGGGAAACACGGCTGGGCAGGGCCGTGCTAGAGGCTGGAAAAAAGCTAGGGGCTGGAGCTGCTCTTTGGGACTGAAGCTGCCATTTCCATGGAAAGCATCATTAACACTGTATTTTTCTCTGCTGCTCCAGAGTTGCTTCCAAGCCCGAGAGCCCCGGTGCTGCCAAGAGCTGGCCGGTAGCAACCCGCACCGCTTGGGACTGCAGCAGCAGCCCTGGCTGACGGGACACTGCAGGAGGTGGAAGGGCAGCCTCCAAATTTCATGTTGCAGGGTGATGGTGGGGGTCTGCCCTGGCCTCAGAGCTGCCCCGTGCATCCCGGCCGAGCCTTCTCAGCTGCTGGTGGTCCTGCAATGTCCAAGTGACTGCAAGGCGATCATGCATCCAGGAGACATCTCCTCCCCTTGCTTTCTTGTGGATGACTTGGACAAGGAGAAGGAGGCAAGACGGGAGCGTGGGGTATGAAGCAGCAGTGCCCAAGCGTGGGGGAGAAAAGCCTCCCTGGGTTTGGGAGTATCAAGGGAGGGCAAGGGCTTGATTTGTGCATGCCAACACACTGGAGGTTTGTCCTGCCCATGGCTCACCGACATTTGGAGAGAAGGACGCCAGGACGTCTTTAATGGCAACGTAACATCTACACCCAGCTCCACCAGGAGAAATCCTGCAATCAACTGGGTCTGTCCCAGCAGAGAAAGGAGCAAGACCAGTTCAGGAGGATTGCGCCAGACTGGGCAGTGACCTGCAAATGCAACCAAGGGAGAACAACTTCAAAGTGATGCGGAGGTGGGAAACCAACTCCTCTTGCATCTGCAATGGGCTCCAGACCGAGGAGGTGCCCGGAAAGGGGCTCTGCAAACCACGTCCTGTGGCCAAACGGAGGGCATGTCGCATGTCGCGATGTCCCCGAGCAGAGCTGTGCCACCGGCATCACCGTTAGCCTGTGCTCCTCACCCCCCACCTTATCTCCATCCAGCGAACAGATGGGCTGGGAACTGTTTGCCCTGTATTATTCCACGGGGACGGACAATTTCTGTGTAGCGTTATGTGAGCCGTCACAATTCCAGCCCGATGGCTTTGTTTTCCTCTGTAATACCTGCCAAGCATGGCAGACATACGCTTTCAGCTTGGGAAGGAAAATCAAGGTGTCACCTTCACTTCCAAAAAAAACCCCAACGGGCTTCCTGGCGAGCTGACCCGTGACTGAACACGCAATATCTCCGTGATGGGAGGCATGCCGTGGCCGTGCTCATCACTAAAGCGCTGGGGCATGGCGAACGCTGGGCGAGAGGGATGCGCGTGGGAAGGTGCCTTGTGCCCCAAGCAGAGCGGGGGGACAGGGATGAGCCATGGGATTGGGATGGGAGAGGGCTGGGGAGCAGCAGAGCTGCTCCATGGAGAGAATCGAGCAGAGCCAGGGTGGGAGCGGACGTTTCCCAGTGTCGAAACATTTCATTTGGATGTTTTTCTACATGAAGCTTTCTGCTTCCAAACAACCAGCGCTTTCTGTTCAGCGGCTGACCTCAGTGGGAAGAAAAATTGCTGCACAAAAGGGACGGCGAGCCTGACGCCAGTTCTGGGTGGGTCCAGACAAGGCGTTTTTCAGAGCTTTTATTAAAAATAGTGAAATAAAAAGCCCTCAAAAATTGGATTTTTTGAGAACTCTAAAGCACAGTTGGTTTGCACCCCCTGCGCCAGCACCCTCCACATTTTCTGGTTTGGCCTCTATGCCAAAAGCATCCCTATCATCGGCCTCGTTACTTCAACTTCTCTGAGATCCTTTTGCTCATTCACATTAATAGAAAAACATCACCCCAATTAATAAACCCTGCGGGAGTCACCAAGACCCCGAGTGCCTCATCAACCCTCAGAGCACCAGCCTGTTTTTATTCCTCTTTCTGCATTATTGCCTCCTTTACTTGGCTGTGGAGATCGTTGCAATTTATATTCCTGTTTTTATTAATTGCAGCACAGGCAGGGCTCCCAGACACGTGTCCTTCAAGAGCCCACCGGCCCGTTGGGAGTGCATGGCTGAAGGACCCCAACGGATCTTAATTACATTAAAAATCAATGTGCTGCCCAGGGAAGGAATAGTGTTTTGGATGACTGCTGATGGACCTTCCCAATAAGACCTTCTCCAGAAGGAGGAGATGTTTCCCAGAAGATGTTTCACGATTTTGATCCGTGAGAGGTCGATCTGGGGTGAATTGCCACATTTTGCTCTTCAGGGACGGCCACCACGGAGCACATCGCTGGTAGGAGAGATGCAGGATGTGGCGATTGCGAGCAGAATTCCCATTACGATGGCCGACAAAACCGAGCCATGGTTTGGCAAACCACACACTCAAAAATGTCTCAAAGAGAGTTTTGGACTAGCTAAAAAGTCCTATTTCTGCATGCTACGAAGGAAAATTTGTTGGGATTTTTTTTTCAAGGCGAGGCAATTATTTCACTCCAACACTTAGCTCAATTAGTTTTAAAATATGCTTAAGAGAAGAAAGGAGAGAAGATGAAACCTGCACCCAAATTCTCCATTTTCTGGGCCTGTGCCAAAATACATCTGAGCTAAGCCACCCATGAGTTTGCTTCCCAATCCCAGGCTGGGAGTTTTCCGAGGGATACATGGGCATGGAAACCCAGCCTGGGAAGACGACTGGGATTCAGGGGTGGCTGCAGGATCGGCCCGTGGAGTCTTCTGGAGGCTCTTCTTTGGGGGTTTGACTATTGGTTTGGGGGTTCAGCTGCAGCATCCGTCATTTTGGATGCTCCAGTGAGCATCCCTCACCGGAGCCTGGTGCTCGGCATGGCTGTGGTCTCCGACTCCCTTCCAAGCACTTCCCTGGAGCTCCAAAATTGGCATTTAGAAGGTTCACTGCTCACACTGGCAATCCATCCGAAGGTCCAGACAAGGCAGACAGGGATGCACTTGTGGGACTTATGAAATGCCAATTTTAAGAAAATGCCAATTAGGCAATTAGAAAATGCCAATTAAGAAAGTGCCAATTAATTTTCTGCCTTCTGGGTGCTTTGGGACCCAGTCCTGAAGTGCCTGTTGCTGCACCCAGGACTGGGCATCTCTGACTTCCCAGTTGCCACCACGCTCTGTTATGACCCCACTTCATTACGTTAATTCACGATGTTTTGCATGACTCCGTGAAGATACAAATCCCCGCATCTCCCGCGAGGTACCGATGCTGTTACTTGAAGGAGTTAAAAATGCCTGTAGAGCTCTCTCAGCCTCTTTAATGATGAGAAACAAAGGAAGGCCTCGGCAGGGCTGGGTGCTGTTCTGCACTGATGAACCAGTGTATCACTCCAGCAAGAAATGATCTCGTTATGGTCCCCCCTAACGAACTGACTCCTGGGAGTCGGCTGAGCTGCCTCGGAGCCTGACGGTAAAATACGGGTTGTGTTGTTCAGCCAAAATTCACAGGCAAAATGTTTTATGGTCATAAAACACCAAGAAGCAGATGGATCCTGGGCAGTCTGAGAGGGAGAAGGTGAAGCCCCTGCACCCGCCCGGGCTGCCCCAAGCCACCGCAGCCTCCTTGGACCGGGAGCAGGGCGATGGGCACAAACAAGCACAGCACCCGGGTGCTTTCTGAGCCTGGCTGTTTTCTTGGTCCCAGCAGCATCCCATGGCGATGAGCTGCACGGCCCAATGGTGCGATGAGTGTGGAAATATTCCCTTTGGCACAATTTGGGTTGCAAGCTTGCTGTCTCTGGTTCTCCCGTGTGCTCCCTGGTGGGGATGTTAAAGGATGCTCTTGCCTTCAGGATCACAGCTCAGCTGAATCAGCCGTGCTGGCTGGCAATGGCACCTGCTTGGACTTCATTTCTGACTCCAGGCGTTAAATCCCAGACTCCCATCCCAGGCTGGGAAAGTGGGAACAGAAATGGGTGTCTGCAGGCAGTAGCATCGGGGCTGGCTCACAAAGCATCGGCTTGACCGTGTGCTTGTGGGAATCCCAGCTGGGTCCTCAAAACTGCGCTTGGGTCCCCCACACCCACCCAGCCCCTTCAGGCACCTGCCCCACCGAAATCCAGACTCGGGACTCCAAACAACCGTGGGCTTCCCCACCCTCCCCTTCCCCAGGGTTATTTGCAGAGCTGGGGAACCAGCATCAGCTTTTTGTCTGGAAAAAAAAACTCCAGGAGAAGAAAAGACAGGGGGAAAAGCATCACTTGCAAGAGAGGGTTTGCCTGGGTCGGTCTCTAGGAGGTGGTTTAATTCAGCATCATTTGCATGAATGAACCATTGCAGGTGGAGGGGTTTTCTTCATCCCTTGGTTGCTCTGCTGTAGGGTGTTTGGAGCTGCTGCCTGCCAGGATTGCTAGAAGTGTGCGCCACGTTTGCAAACTTGTTTCAAAAACATTTTGAAATTTCCCAGGAAACAAATTTCCAGAGAGGAACTGGACATTGGGACTGATCTGGATCTTTTATTCCAGCTCTGATTAAAAAAGATAACCCGTCTTGTCATGGAGAGGAAAGTTTGTCTCTGAAGGAGAAGTCAAAACATACCCTTGTGAGAAGGGTCAGCCGTGTTCCTACAAAACACCTCGGTCTTGATGAAACTATCGTTTTCTGCCAGGAAAATTGCTTTACAACAAAATACCAGCCCATGGGAGATGAGATGTGGCAGAAATCATCCATCACAACCATGCCAAGGAGGAGCTGCCGCAGCGAGCTGACCAACTGGTACCAGGACCTCGCTGCTCCGAAGGCGTACTGGCAAATTACCCCAATTCCCCAAAGTTTACCTTGGCTCCAGAAGACCCTTCCAAGCACTTCATGTGTTTTGGAGCTGACATTTAAAATCTTGGGAGGTTCTGGCTGGCCACGGCGTGCTTCTCTAATTACGTTTCAGTGCGTTCCTTGTCACGAACTCGTTACTAGCCCGATCCAGGGTGGGCAGATTGCAAGAGTCATAGTTTGTCCGCGAACACTTGCGTTTTGGACCTCCTCCTCGTCAAAGACTTACCCCCGGAGGGTTTTGAACAAGAAGGACTGTTTCCAGTTTTTCAGGACTTGCAATGACTTCATCGTGTTTTCTCAGTGCAGATCAGAAGTTTAATGGTAAAAAAAAAAAAAAGAAAAAAAAGCATTAATCCAAAGATTAGGTTTGCAAGGAATGTGAAAAAGCAGTGATTTAGGAAAAAAAACAAGGTATAAGAAGACATGAGAATATCAGTTCAATACCACAAGCATAAACACCCCCGCCAAAAAAAAAAAAAATATGAAGAACTGCTATCCAAAGGAAGTTTGTTATCCTTTTTTTTTTTCTTTTTAAGACTAATTTTTTGATTTTAAAACTCTGCCATGACAACAAGTCAGCCTGCTCCATGCCCAGGGGCAACCAGGTGGGCTTTGGACGTGCTCCCTTTGAATGAACGGGCGACCTGGTTTGGGGAGCTGCCGGACAAACTCCCTTGGCTCTGCTGGGCTCCCCCCACCCATGGGTGCAAGGCAGGAGGGGAGCTGTAACGCAGTGGGTTGTACCTGCAGTGGGGTGAGATGCATCCAGGTGGTGATTTGGGCTGGAAACTCAGGATTTGCACAGTTTGCTCGGAATGTGCAGAAACGATCGCCCGTCTCCGACCAGCACATGGGGTTTTTATCTCAGCTATCAGCAAAGTGGGGTTTAACGATGCTGTTGCTTCTGCTCAGGCTGGAAACTACACGAATGGCCTCAGAAAGCTATCAGAAGGCAACGGGGGCTGTGCAATGCTAAGCTCAGCCCAAAAAGGAGTTGCTTTGCTGCTCCCTCTTAATTACGATGCGCCTGAGCGACGGTGGAGTAGGAGCAAGGACTGCTTTTCTCTCCCCAGTCATCTCCGTGCCATCTATCTCCCAACAGTTCGTTTTAATTATGCAATTATAGCGCGTACAAAGCTTTCTGTGAGCTTTAGTGGATAATTAAAACAGATGGTGAGCTTAATGGGACAAACTCCTTTTTCTTCTTTTAATTAATGTGTTAACAGTTTATGGGCCAGCCTGTGGAAATCTGTTATTTAGGAGCTCTGTGGGTCTACAAGCCCTCCTCATGTATACAGTCCTGCCACGCCATAGATACACATGCATGGAGATGCTGTCCCGAACATGGTAGTGGTCTCGAGAAGATCTCCACACACCTCACGTGTCACCTCTGCGGTGTCATGGACCTCACCTGTAAGACACAAGCATCCTTGAGGTGATGCTGGATGGATGCAGGTCTTCCAGGCAAGCACCAACCTCTTGTAGGACCAGGACACCCAAGCATCTCTGAAGAAGACGGTCATCTCAAACCTCTGCTGGAAGCGATGGGGGAGGAAGAGGAGGATGCAGGCACGGGACAGGCACACAGATGAGTTCCAGGGCAAAATTTCCTCCAACCTCCAACCTGCGGGCAGAAAGGGGAATGCAAAACGCTCTTGGGGTCAAGGTGTTGGGAGCAGCCAAGGGGCTCAGCAAGCTGGTAACGAGGCGCAGCTCTCCGAGGTGGAAAAGCAGGGAGGGGATGAGGCAGGATTGGTGCTGCCAGAGGCTGAAACAACGCACCAGCACCCTACTATCTTTTCATGACATGTGGCCGACAGCAGCCTCCAAAGCGATGCCAGGCGCTTTCGACACGAGGCTTTGAGGCCGAGCAAAGCTGCAGATCTCATGTTTGCTGGAGGAGCTTGCCCATCGGCAAGTGCCAGGTATGGAGATGGACATGGAGCAGGGTGGGAGCAGATGGGACCCTGAATCCGGGGTTATATGAGGAAGAGAAGCTCGGGGACAGGCAGGCGAGGGTGGCACAGTGCAGGAAAGGCGAGGAGAGCAGGGCAAGGATGGTCATTTCTGAAGGAGCTTTCTGTTTGCCCAAAGTGCCTTGAAGCTGCAAGACAAGGCAACAGCAGGCTGTGAAATCTCGGTGGCCTCGGGAAGGAGGGGCTGTGCCCCGTCTCTGCCCATGCAGGATCAGACAGGCAGCAAATGATGCCAGCGGGAGCCCCCTTCACAGCACCCAAAAGAAGGTGGTTCCCCAAACGGCACGGATTTAACTTGCTGAGCTTCCCCCCCCTCACGATGCTGAGGATGCCGAGGATGCCAAAGGTTACACGAGTTCAAGAGGATACTGGAGAAGTTCATGGGACAGAAATCCACTGGGTTACTAAACTCACCGAAGCCCCATCAGGAAGCCCTTGAGCTGGATGTGTAAGATGAAGTAAACATCGCTGCATGGCTCTCATGAGGGACAAGACGGGCCAGGAGAATTAACTTCAGCAGGGCAACGCGCTGTCCTGCAGTCGAAAGTGCAAAGCCTACGAGAAGCAAGCGTTTGGAGAGCTGCCTTCAAGCCTGACTGGGTTGCTAAACTCACCGAAGCCCCATCAGGAAGCCCTTGAGCTGGATGTGTAAGATGAAGTAAACATCGCTGCATGGCTCTCATGAGGGACAAGACGGGCCAGGAGAATTAACTTCAGCAGGGCAACGCGCTGTCCTGCAGTCGAAAGTGCAAAGCCTACGAGAAGCAAGCGTTTGGAGAGCTGCCTTCAAGCCTGTGGGTTGCTGGCAGGCATGCTACAGAAGTAGCTAGCCCGATGAAAACTGGTAATTTTTTTTGTAAACTGGCCCTGGTTATGGTAACAAGCAAAGTACGGGGCACAACTAGAGGGGAATCCCATCCAGCCCACCATTGGATTGGGGATAAATCACAGCCAAGGCACTGGCTGTGCCTTCAGCTGAGTTGGGCCACTGGGATGAGGTTCTGGAAAGAACAGTGGTTTCGTGGGAATGATCCACAAACAAAAAGGGTCACTTGATGCCATTTAACAAGAAAACCTCCCGACAGAGGTTTGCTTTGCCCAAGTCCTGATGCTCTTCCAGGCGACGGGGTGCTGAGCCACTCTCCTCGCTGTAGGGAAGGGGCCGTCTCTCACCTACCAAGCAGCACCCGAAGCTCTTGCTGCCAAAAGCACAGCCCGAGATGAGCACAGCTGGTCCGAGCAAGCTGGCAAGCTGAAATAATAATTCCTCGGTCAAGGAGAAAAAACAATGCGTGTTCTTTCTGAGCGCACTTGGGGTTTTGTTTGGTTTTGATCTCACGCTTTTTATTGCAGACTGGACCGCAAAACGGCTCTGCAGCCTCCCGGCAGGACGCAGAGGTGCAAGGCGCTGTGCAAAATTAAGGATGAGCCCTGTTCAAGGATGCGTCCCCCTGTGCACGGTGGGCAGAGGAGGCTGGAAGGGACGGGGACGTGCGTTGATGCTGCAGGCTGGCATGGGCTTCTCTGCACATCTGCAGCCCAGCTGCTGGGCTACAACTCGGCATTGCTCAGCTTTTCCAGCCCTCACTTTAAAGTGATGTTGAAAAATGTTAATAGCAGGGAGACGGACACCTCGGAGAGGAAAAGCGCGGCTCAGCAGCCACAGCCCGGCACCGGGAGCAGCTCGGCATGGCAGCGGTGGCGTTTGGAGGTTGGGGCAATGGACTTAGAGGAAACCATCCAACCCTTTCCGGGCCAGACCACAGGGATGTACTCAGTCATGCCAGGCATGCTGTCCCCAGCGAGGGTCACACAGTCAGGCCAGTATTAATCACCTTGTGATGAGCCCTGTCCCCCATCCGGGCTGCCCTGGCTCCCGCCGTGCAACGGCTCGCTGGAGGACCACACATTTCCCAGCCCTTCCATTGCATAAGGAGCTTGTTGCTACAACAGAAATTGCAAAAACCATGGAAACTGCTTGTCTCAGCCAACCCCAAACTTAACTGTATACACAGCATAAAATTTAGTTGCTTTAAACTTGCATTTTTTGGCTCAGCTCTCCTGGCCACATCCTGAGCCCAAATGGATTGAATTACTGAGCACAAAATAAATTCCATCTGAGCGGGCTGCAGCCCTTGTCTCTCCGAACAAAGGCCAAGGTGTTTGCTTTGCCTTTTTTTTTTTTTTTTTTTTTTTTTTTTGTCTTCTGGAAGGAAACGAGCTAATTTTGTCCGTGTGGAGGAAGAGAAGCCGGGTCACTAGGGAGAGCCGTGTTAACCGTGATTCCTTAACATCAGCCACCTTCGCTGCAGCTCCATGCCAGGGACCGAAGGGGAGCAGAGCCGGAGCGGAGCCGGAGCACAGCTGGAGCAAAGAGCACCGTGCCATTGCCTCTGGATCAGCCCTGAGGACCACGATGCCACCACCTCCAGCATCCTCCTGGCAGACGTCATCTGATGTGGCAGTGCCACCTCCCTTTGTCCCGGGACCCTCTCTCCTCCTTTGGAGCAGGGACCATGTGCCAGGTGCTGCACAAAGACAGAGGGAAGGAGGACACCAAGTTTTTGGGTAGCAGGGGACAGGGCTGCTTGTGGGCTCTCTTTTCTCCTTAAATCGGGCAGGAGAGCAAGGAGGAAGGAGGAGGGAGAGGGAAGCAGAAAGTGGTGCTGGAACAGCTGGAGGGGAGCTGCAAACACCCACTGAGTACCAGCATCCTCTGCCAGTCGAAGGGGGGTGTCTCTGAGCCCCCCACCCAGCCATGGCGCACAAAACCTGGACACGCAGGGAGGGA
>NW_009621930.1:0-297 GCF_000690535.1 Cariama cristata
GTACCCCCGTCTGCTTTACTCCTCTCTCTCTCGCACCCCTTTTTTCACCCCTCCTTTTAGCTCACTTTTTGCCCCCTATTTTGCTCCCCCCCTCATTGCACCCACCTTCCCCCTGCGCCCCTTCCCCAGTGCAGCAGGGGGGTAGGGTGGGTGAGTGGGGGCCTGTCCCTGTCCCCCGGTGGGTGAGTGGGGGGCTGTCCCCATCCCCCAGCCTGGGGCAAGGTTTCTGGCCTTGTCCCGCTACTGGCTCCGTCACACGATCGATGGCTTCTGGGCAAGTGGCCACTTGGCCGAAGG
>NW_009621930.1:378-8188 GCF_000690535.1 Cariama cristata
TTGCCTTGCCCTCCCTGCATCCCTTGCCACCCACAGGCAAGATCAAACTTCTTAGTTTTACTAATCTGATGAGATTGACCTGGCATCATTACACCTTTTCACTAGGATTAAGGACGAACAGCTGCGGGACACGAAGGGGTCAGCTGGCTGGAGGGCATCCTCGGGGCTTGGGGGGGCTGTGTGGCAGATGTGGGGTGCTGCCCTAACGTGGCCTTGCAGGATGTGCCCGGCAGAGAGGCCCCTGGAGACGCAGCAGCCCTTGAACTCGTCCTCAGCCTGCTGCGGAGTGACCTTGCAAAGCGGCCCCGTGCCCTTCGCTGCGTGGGGGGGCATCGCCGTCACCCCACGGGACCGACGCACCCTGGGCCTGGGTGCAGTCGTGGGCATTAACGGGAGGGCAGGTGAGGGGGTGATGGAGGGTGCAGAGCAGGATGCGCGGAGGAGCCTCTGTCTCTGTGCTGCCTCGGGTGCTCCTTCCTTTCTGAAACCATTTCGGTGGCTGCACTTAAACCACCCCTGTTTCCGTCCCAGGCCGGTGTGAGCTGTGCATGCCCGGGGCCTCGCTGCAGCCGGCATCGTCCCGGGCAGTGTGGGGTGCTCAGTGGATCCCTGTCCTCGGTGAGGCCCCAGGCTGCCCTGCATGGGATACGGGAGCAGTGCCTGGGTAGCGAGGACAGGAGCGTGGGGCACGCACCTGCCCGTCCATCGCAGGCAAACCCCGCTCCACCCCCGCGTGCTCACCTGGCTTCAGCCACCGAGGGTGGGAGGACAGCGGCAGCACCCTTGGCTTTTGAGAAATCCAGGCTTTTTGCTGGCACCCTCTGTTTCTGGCTGAGGTAAATGCAGCATCCCGCCTGTCCTTGGTTTTTCCTTTCCTTCTCCAGGTTTGGGACCTGCGTGTTGGGCGCAGAGCCCCTGCCCTCTTGTAAACCCTTGTTTCCCCGTGGGACCGCTCCCACCCGGCTTCCGTCACTTCAACTTTAGCCAGTGCCGGGCTGGCCAGGGGTGGTTCACCGCCTGGCGCTGGGAGTGGTGCTGGGGTTTATGGCTTATCTTTCATCTTGCCTTCACCGGGAGGCTGAGTCACCAGAGGTTACCCCAGGGGTACGTCCGTGTCCCCCCTTCCCCCCGCTGCCGCCCTGCCCTCCCAGCGCTGCGGGTTTGCAGGGAGCTGCAGAGTGGCCCCGCTGCTTGGAGGCAGCCGAAGGAGGCTGAATACCAGGCAGCGAAGCCTTCAGGGACATGTTTTGTCTGTGGGGAGCAAAAATCTCCTCTCTGGGAGCCTCGTCACTCCCCAGGGCTCTGGTTTGTTGCTTTCTGCTCAAAGCAAGACCCCCCTTAAACAGGAGAGCTGCAGGTCCTGGGTTGCCAGCTCTGTGTCTGGAAGTTAGCTTCGATGGTGCAATTTCAGGCTTAGAATCACCCACCTGACTTTCAGTTTGGTACCAAATTTATCTCTGTATTTAGGACCTTCCTCCTCACCCCCCAGCACATAAGGGAAGAGGCCAGTGGCCTCCTCCGTGATTTCCAGGGGGGAGCAGAGACCTTTCCTTGCTGAGGCTTCACCCATGCAATGGGTGTCTCAGGGCTGTTGGTGACCGATTTAGCACGTGGCAGCACATCACCTGGATCCCTGCAGCTGTGCGTGGGCTTAGCTAGCAGCAAATCCCGTCTTAGCCTCTGCGGGTCGGTGATGGTTAGCACGGGGTAAGGTTATTGCCGTGCGTGGGGCAGCGCCGAGCCCTCCCCTGCGCCTGGCTGGAGCTGATGCTTGGGATCCCCTTGGTTATAGAACCATAGAATGGTTTGGTTGGGACCTTGAAGATCATCTTACTCCAACCCCCCTGCCATGGCCAGGGACACCTTCCACCAGACCAGGTTGCTCCAAACCCCATCCAACCTGGCCTTGAACACTTCCAGGGATGGGACATCCATAGAATCACAGAATGGTTTGGGATGGAAGGGACGTTAAAGATCATCTCGTTCGTTATGATGTGGGCCTGGGCACTCGCAATTAAACTGAGGAGCTGTTGGATCTTGAAGGGTTGCTGGCATTTGCTGCGGCTCGTGGAAAAAATTTGAGGGGTTTGTTTTTACTGCCTTGGAGAGGTACGGAGGCTGACGGTGTGGGCCCCCATGTGAACGCCTCACGGTTGCTGCGTGGCTGAAGCATGCTGTCACCTGCTCCGACAGCGGGGTCTCTGCCCCATCTCCTTCCCCCAAGGCCTTGTGAAAGCCGTGGCAGCACCTCAAGCCCCCAGCAGCTGAACCAACGCCCTGCTCCTACCTAAACCCTCCCTCAGGGCTTGACAGGGGTATCCTTGTGCATTTGGGAAACCAAGAGCCTCTCTGTTGTCTCTCTAGAGCTCCCAGAGAACTGGACCGATACCCGCGAGACGCTGCTGGAGGGGATGCTCTTCAGCCTCAAGTACATGGGGATGACGCTGGTGGAGCAGCCCAAGGGAGAGGAGCTCTCTGCGGCCGCCGTCAAAAGGATCGTCGCCACCGTGAGTGTCCGTGCTGGAGCAGAGCCCTGTCTCCTGCTGTTCGAACAAGTCTGTCGCTGGGGAGAGGTTCAAAAGGCGTGGGTCTGAAGGCAGTGCTCTCCGTCTGCAGGCTGGGGGTGTCAGGATTGCAGGTCCAGCCCTTCCAGGGGTGAGCGGGTGTCTGGTGGTGGAGGTAGAAATGCAGACAGTGGCACTGGGAAGCCCTTGAGGCCAGCCCCGGCCCGTGGAAAAGCTGGTGTTATGTGTCTGAGCTCTGGCTCCGCTTGATAAGCTTGGGTGACCCTGGGTGTGGAAGACGCCTCTGACCTGGTGAAATCAGCCTTCCCCAGGGCCGTCTCTCCTCTTTCAAGGCAGGGACAGTGTTTTAAGTGCAGCCAGCACATGACCAGCAGCTGGCATGCAGTTCTGGGTTTTCCTTCCCAGGATTTGGAGAGTTAAGAGGAGAAGGGAGCAGGACAGCTTGCTCCGGTTCCCAACCAATACAGCTGCCGTCCTGCTGTAACCTCTGATGCAAGAGGGACCAATTTTCAGCCATTCTCCAGCACCGAGCCTCCCTGGAACCCCTGCTCACCGGGCTCCAAGTAAAATTAACGCTTCTTTAAGCCCTTATAAAAACTGAATGAGGCAAAGACCCAATTGTACAGTTAACCGTCGTAAAACTCAATGGGGTGGCGAACTGTGCTGGGTAATGACGGATCCGTTCCTGGCGTGTGCTGAGCTGGATGGGAGGGGAGTGCTCGCATGAAACGGGAGCCCCTGGCAGAGCCCTTCACGTCTGCTCTGACCGACTGAGAACGGAGCCTTTAAATAAAAGCCCCAGGGCCGAGGGGAGCCTTGGAGGGGCAGGACCGACCGCCAGCCGGTCTGGACATGGCTCAAGTGAGGTCCCCAGGGAGCAGGGCTGAGGATCCAGGTCTGCAGTCTGTAACTAGCTAGCTGTGGGTTTGTGAGATTTTTGGTTTGGTGTTTGGGGTGTTTTTTTTAAGAGAAGCTGGGCAGTGAGCTGAATGTATCCTGTAGGCTGAAAGCACAAGACTAGTATATAAGAGAAAGTAGCACTTAAAAGTCTAGTTACTTTTTAAGCCGGCGTCCTGACCTTGGCAGAGGGGATGCTTTGCCACTCGAGCGGGGTTTGGCAGCACAGGTTCAAGCGCCTGCTTGGGAGCCTATGTCCCGCAGGACCATCCCGCTCCCAGCACGGCTCCCTTGTCTGTGCTCGTGTCCCCCTCTGCTCTGCACTAAAGACAAAACTCCCCGGGGTTTCACCAAGCACTCGCACAGCTCAGCCAGAGCAGCCGCTGCTTCATGCGGATGGCCACGGGGAAATCCTCGGGGAGGTGCTGGGCTGGAATTACCTCTGCACGGTGTGGGGTGGACCGTGTATGTCCTTGTCTCGTTAATGCCAGCGAAAATCACTGCTTCAGGGAAGGAAAAGTTTTAACGAGTGCCTTATCACACCTGGTAGTAAATTCAGTCCCTAGTACTAACGAGTGCTATTAATGTGCCACTAGGTAGTGCACATCTAGAGTCTTTGCTCTGCTTATGTACCTTTGGATGTATCAGTGTTAAAAGCCTGTAATTTTCCCCTCCCTCTTTTCCCTCCAAAGGCGAAAGCAAGTGGAAAGAAACTGCAGAAAGTGACTCTGAAAGTCTCACCCAGAGGGATTGTGTTAAACGACAGCGGAACGAATGAGCTGATCGAGAACGTCTCCATATACAGGTGGGTTACGGGATGCACTTCAGCGGGTCCGTGCCCCAGGGCTCCTCGTCTGCTCCGGTCTCCACCTGGGCTGAGCTGACGCCTCGCTGGCCATCATGTCTTGATGGAAAGCAGAGGTGGGGCAAGGAGGGTGGTTGCTAAATTTAAGGTAAATTTATGTCTGGTGCCATAAGCATCCAGCCAGGGGTAAGGAAAGACGGGATGAGCCCAGAGGTGTCATGTGTGCAGACTGCAGTTCCGCAGCCAAGCACTCCAAGGCCAGGCGTGGCTTTACCACCTGGTTTTGGCAATAGAAACGCCAAAGCACCGGGGATGACGGCACGAGTTGAATATGGAGGATGGTCAGAGCATCTCTGAGCGGGCGAGGACGTGCGTGCCGGAGCCAGGGCTGCCCTCCCCTCGCTGGCTGCTCTGCCCCTCTGCTACGTTTCAATGGCTCTGACAAAGAGCGGGGCTGGGGCAGCTGTTGAGACCCAGTACCAGCGTGGGGTGGGCGAGGGTGGGTTATCCCATATCTGCTCCTCTGGCTTTGGCAAGTATTTCTTCTAAAGAGGCTGGAGGCAGTTCTGGTGGAACAGAGCTCAGCTCGGATCTGGCCCTTTCCATCTCCTCCATCCCTTCTTCCTCTGCATCCCCCACACTCTGCTTCTGTCCTTCACCTCCTGCTCTGTCCCCCTTGGCTAAGTGGGGGTTGGGGCACTCTCTCTAACAGACTGCTAACCTGCTTGCTTTTCTCCAGTTCAAACTAAGCAGTCGCATACAGCCACCGGTGCTGAGCCCCAGCCCTCCCCAGGAGATAAACCTGCTACTAAAAAGCAGAGCTGGGCGAAGCGGCTGTGCCAAAATCGGGATCACTGTGCTGGTATAAAAGCAGGCAGAGCCGTAGGGCCGGGGTTTTTAAATGCTGCCTTAAATTCTCCCCGGACACTTTAACAGCTGCCAATAAAGCTGTTCCTGCCAGTCAGTGCTCGTGTACGAGCATCCCCTCAGCTCGGTTGACTGAAGTCAGCGCATCCTAAATAGGCTGGCGATGTGGGGACTGATGCTGCTCCCTGGAGATGCTGGTGCTGTGAGAGTGGGGGTCATGGCAAAAGCTGGGGTCTGTGCGCGTGGGAGGTTCGTCTCCCCACTCTGCAAGTGTGCTCTACCGGTGGCGGTCCCAGGGCTTTCCTCTAACACCTCTACTGTCTTCTCTTCGGCTTTTGTATTCACCGGGACGATGCTGGCTCTGAGGTCCTGCCCTGGATCACGTGCTGGGGCAGGACGGGCTGGCCACGGCTGAAAAGCAGCCACCGTCACCGGGCGTGCTGCTGCCAGAGGCCTCGGTCGTAAAACTGGCTCGCTTCAGAGGCGGGTGTGAGTTATCCTTTCCCTGGAAATTAATGGCCATCGAATATCGAGCTGAGTGCTGGGGTTTGCTGGAGGGGCCACGTACCTGCGCAGACAAGCTTCCACGGCTTTGTCATGATTGTTAAAAGAGTGGCCGTGCTGTTTTGGGAAAAATGGGAGAAAGGAATGAACTTCCAAGTGCCTCTCTAATCTAGAGCACGGTTTAGCTCTGGAAAACAAAATATTGACCATTGAGCAGAGGCATCCTCGCATGCCACAAGAAACTAATTGCAGTATAAATAAATTTCGAATGTGGCTTTTTTTAAGTCCCAGCATCTGCTGGGAACTGGGACCTTCCAGCCCCCTCCCTGCAAATTCTCGGGGGCAGCGAGAGTGGGAGCAGAAGAGGCAATGTGGGGCCATGGGAAAACTTTCACCAAAGTGTCCCACTTTTTCCTCGGGATTTCTCTTTCTTTAACACCTGTTTGGTCTGTCGCGTGCCCAGGGAAGAGGCTTTGCTCACTGCTGGTGCCTGCCGCCTCGCACTAAACCTCCGGGGCTGCTCCCGCTTGTGCTCACTGGCTTCAGCCAAGACGCTCAGTCCTGCAGCTCCTGGCACGGACGGACCCGTGGGAGGTGGCGGTGGCTGATGCTGAGGGACCTGAGCCCTCGGTCACAGCCTGGTCTCCCCAAAGAGATCAGGAAAAGCCTGTTGCTCTTCCAGAGCCTTGTTCAGCATTTCGGAGTCAGCCCTGCCCGGCCCAGACGGTGGGAGAGACACGGCCATCCTGGGGATGCTCCGCTGAGGCGGCTGAGCCTCCTTCCCCATGTCCCGGGTGCTCAGGGGTCTCGGAGCATCCTGTGCATCTGCTACTGCGGATCTTGGAGCCTGAATTTCAGCCTTTCCAACAGCTTTTCTTGGGTACCACTGCATCAATTTCTTTCCCTGGTTTGAGCCTCAAGATTAACTTGTAGGCTGAGAACAAGTCCTCTCTCTGTGCAAGCTTATCCTCCAAGGAAAATCTTCTAAGTCTCTCTTCTGAAGGCAGAGCATTTGTCAGGCGTAGTCCTAGGCTGGCACCCTGCAGAGTCTTTACCTCCTTTACCTTCTCTCTGTCCTTTCCCACAAGAGGAAACATTTTCTCTTCTCTCCTGCCTCTGTGTGTGATGCACGTGGTTCACGCCGTGGCTGCGGGAGTTGCTCTGGGCTTCTCTTACGCTCAAGGCAGTGGCATCGACTCCTCCGCTTTGGGAAGGAGTTGCACTGAAGCCTGGTAACGCTCCTGTCCTCCCTCTGCCTTCCCTGCTTGGCCCCGGAGCTGGAAGCCCTGGGGTAGGCACTTGCCGGCAGGTCAGAGGAGAGGGGTTGGTTGATCTCCCTTGCGCGCAGTGCCCCGGTCAAGACGTTTCATTCTGTCTTTCAGGATATCCTACTGCACGGCAGACAAGATCCACGATAAAGTGTTTGCCTACATTGCCCAGAACCAGCTCAATGAGAACCTGGAGTGCCATGCCTTCCTCTGTACCAAACGGAAAATGGTCAGTCCAGAGGAAGAATGGGGATGTGGCTGTAGGAGGAGGAAGCAGAGAGGGGCTGCACCGGTGAGATAACAGCTCTGCCCCTAGTTAGAGCGAGGGGGGGCCCTGCCCCAGCAAACAGCCACGGGAGAGCACCCACCCTCCTGCTGCCGTCACCGCCTGCCCGCAGGCAGTTAATCCAGGCGATGCTGCCCAGTGCCCGGCCATCGCTCTCGAGCAGGCGTAACTCCGGGCTGGATTCAGCCCATCGTCTGGGCAGGTAAAAGCCTTTTCTGCCCTGAGGTCTGGGACAGGGGTGAGAGGTCCTGGCCCTGCACCGGCACCTGAAAGCTCCCTTCTGTGCTGCGGTCCCAGCTGCTGGGACTCTTCCCTGCTCAGCATCCACTTCCCTGGGCTGCCGGAGCCGATCTGAGCCCGGCGTGCGGAGCGGCTTTGGCAGGCGGGGAGGTCTCCAGGGAGGCTGGCAGCGAGGTGCCCGGGGGTGCCCTCATTGATGGGAGGCATTTAGCCAGTGGTTCTGGGCTCGCCGCCCTGGCTTCCTTCCATTTCTTGCCATTGAAGCTCCTCGTCCAATTTTTAGCGGCATCTTTGCAGACGGAGCCATGTCCTCCCCACTGGAGCGGTGCAGGAGACCCCGCTGCGTGCCGAGGACGGGGCTCGGAGCAGAGACCTGTGCATAGAAAACAGTCTCTGGCTCTTGCTTTGAACTCGCTCG
>NW_009621930.1:8206-20537 GCF_000690535.1 Cariama cristata
CCTGCTGATTCAGTGCATCAGTGTGGGCAAAGACCCAGCACTGATGAGCTGGTGAGGGAGAGAAGTGGGTCACTGCGCACTGGCCGCAAGCTGGGGCAAGGAGAGTCCTGGGGGTCTCTCCAGTGTAGCCAGAGCTGGGGCTGAGCCCCCTCCCTGCAGCAGAAAGGGGCTTTAGGGGGGAGGAAGGGCAGCTCAGATCCCTGTACCCCCAGAAGTCCTTCCCCGGGTGCGTGTTGCAGGGCCCGAGTGGAGAACAGGATCTCCCGAACCCACAGGGAAACAAACCTCCCGAGAGCCGTTCCCACCCGGTGCATCCCTGTGTGGTGATTCCTGGGTCCTTACGAGTGTCCCTGTGCCCGGAGCGTGGTCACCGCAGCTCTGTTAATATTCTGCACTTCTCCCAACTTGTGGGTTTTTTTCTGGGGAGAGAATAATGGAAACTACAAGTTGTCTCTCCTGTCTATGGTGCGTGCTCCCATCCTTGCACGGCAAAGATAAGCCTCGCTCTGCAAATTAAAATTTAAATCTCTCCAGTGCTAAAAGAATTATCTCAGTGGTACATCAGCTCAGTGCATCTCCCTCCAAATAAAGTTCTTCAAGGCCTTTTGTGGCAAAAGCTGCAAATATTTTTTTTTCCTTCTCTGTAGAACGCATGAACATGGTGCTGGCGAGGTGATGTCCTGCTCCCAGACCAGGACTGTCCCTGCCCCAGGGCAGGGTCCCTGAATGTACGCACAGTTACCAGTCACGGGCATATAATTAGTCTGTATTTTTAGTTCATGGGTAATTCTCAACGGTAGCTGGGTCTATTAAACTTGATTCAGATGTGACAGCTTAAATTGTAAACAGCTGTGAGGAGTTTCATACTTAATTACCATATTTAAGTTTTTGCCATAAAGCGTTTGCACTTCCATCAAAGATGTAAATAGCTCTGACATTCAAATGAGCTCTCTTGCTTTGTGAGGCTTAATCGGCACCGATATTTGCTGGGTCTCCTTGCCCCTCCTGCACGGGAGTGCCTGGCTTTTGGGGGACGCCTGTGCTCCGTTTGCGCTCCCCCCGCATCTCCATCCTCTGAGCTACCGGGGGCTGCGGGTCACGGGCCCGGATCTGGGTTTGTTTAGTTTGCAACTTCGTAAAACAAACTCGTGCCTCGGGGCTCCTGCAGCGCGCCAGCCTTGCAGAGTGTTACTCTTTATCTCCTTGCGCTTAAACTGCTCGTGAGCTCTGCCTTCTCCTAATGAAACTGGCATTTATGTCACTATTTATACATCTCCGGCAACTCGGGCTATTTAAGGTGGTGGGGGTTTTTTTAATGCTGCTCAAGCTCTTGGCTTGAGGAGGAACGGAGGGACTGAAGGGGAAGGTGTCCCTGCTCCTGCTGCGGCCCTGGCTCTTGGTCTAAGCCAGCGAGAGCCCAGCTTAGCTCAGGGGAAGACCCTGGGATCTCTCTTGTCCTGCCTCTAAGATTGCTCCCCATTGCAGAGCACTGCAAATTCGTGGCATTTTCCCCGTGTTGCCTGTTGCTCTCAGAGCATCCTTGTCCACGCGGTCGTGGAGCAGGGAGCCACATCCCTCAGGGAGCTGCAAGGGCGAGCCCAGGGCCGTGCAGCCTTTAGGTCGCGCTTAAGTGTGGGGTGCAGGAAGAGCTGTGCGGGCCCCGCGGTCAGGAGCAGCTCTTCTCTCCCCATCCATCAGCACGATGGCTGTGACAGCCACGTCCCTGCCTCCTCCGTCTTCCCGTTACACCTAAAGATGTGTCTACAACGGAGTGTAGAGATGTGTACGGAGAGATGTACAACGGAGTGTAAAGACGTGTCCTGCACGGAGTAAGTCTCTGCTGCCATCAATATTTGATTACCCCTCCCTAGCCAGGCAGGGAGCGTGCAGAGCGAAGGACTGGTTGGATCCAGGTTAACATGAATCTGCAAAGCAGAACCTCCAAGTGATACATGAGGACCCATTGATTAACGTGCTGCCTCACCGCTGTCTTTCCAGGCACAAGCCGTCACCCTCACCGTAGCCCAGGCCTTCAAAATCGCATTTGAGCTCTGGCAAGCGGCTAAGGAAGGTGAGATTTATTTTTTTTTTCCCCTCTTCCCACTCTTCATGTGAAAATTCAAGGGAGGACTTTGGGATTTTTCCAGCTTTCAAGTGCTTTTTCCTCTTGCCCTCCAAATTTCCAGGCTGCTGTTACGGTTGGTCCAACCTCTGGTGAAATGTAAGGCATCTTCCAGGTTTGTCTTGACAGCCTTGTAAACCCAGCCAAATTGTGGCTGCGCTCCTTTCTTGCAGGCGGGGTGTGAAGGACCTGGTGCCTGTCGGGATTTTTGCTTTCACCTTCCACAAGGTTATGAAACGCACCCAGAGCTTGGGCTGCTGTGGGCAGAGGAGACCTGCTGGCCTGTCCTAGCTGTCCCCCTGTCCCTCCTCCTAAAAGCTTACGGGGAAGCACTCTGTGAGCAGTGATGGGGTCTCCTTCTTTTGCAGAGAAGGAGAAGCGGGAAAGGTCCATCTTGGAAGGAGAAGGGACGAGCAGCCCCAGCTCGGAAGCCCCTGCCCACCCTGACACACGTGAGTCGCCAGCAGCAGAGCTTTGCTTCGGGCACAGGGATGGGGAACAGCCTGAGGTCTGCGGGGTTTTCCCCGAACAGGGCAGGCTCCTGGGAGGGCTTTGAAGACCAGCGCGGAGCAAACACTTTTGTTGTAGTGGAGACGTTGCCCTCAGCAGAGCGCTTGAAACGCAGTGGCCGCCTGCCGAGACCTTCCATCTCCCCCTGAAATATTTCATACAGCCCCTCGTACACAGCTGCTGCCACCCCAAATCTGTTTACTTCTGCCCCAGGCAAATTGGCCGTAGTGTCCTTATGAGCTTAGTGTGGACCCCCACGTCCCAGGTTTGATTTCAGGTTTGTCTCAGACTTGCAACACTTGCCATCCCATCAGCTAAAGGAGATGGACATCCAGGTGCCACCCTGCCTCCGGCTCCCCTAAGGAAGGAGAGGTGCATGAAAATAAAGCAATTAAATAGTAAACCTCCTCATAATTCAGTGCCTGGCCTTGGGTCCTCTGCTGTCTCTGAAACGTAAGACGCGTAGCCAGGGAGAAGTGGGACAAAAGGCTAATCTCTCTTCCATGCTGGCCACGGAGATAAGAGGATTTGGCACGGAGGAAAATAGTATTAAGCTGGGCTTCCTTCCAGGCTGGCATGTCTCGTTTCTTGATGTGAAGGCCCGGGACCAGAGGAATCTGTCACAAGTGGTGGCACATCGGTTTAAGTGAGGCCTGGGGCTGCCAGAGGTGTAGGAGTGGGCTCTGGGGGATGCTCCACAGCTGGGGCACTTCTGCATCGCCCTTACTCAGGGTGATGGGAAGGATTTGAGGCTTCCCTGAAACAACCCAGTCTGTGATGTACCAGCAGCCCCCAAACTATAAACTGTTCTTCACCCAATGCAAGATTTGCCCTCGGTCCTGTAAAATAATGATGTAGCTTTGCAAGATGTTGAATCGATGCCGTGGGCTGAGCTGAGGATATTGCCCAGGGTCTGTGCTGGTTGGGATGTCCCAGGGCTGGGATGTGTCAGCTTTGCCTGGGGCTGATCCTGACTCATCCTGAACACAAGCAGGAGCCTCCCCTGATGGCTGCTGGAGGGACGAGGCAGCCGATCCGGCGCTGGCCAGCCGATCCCCCCATGTCCCTGTCGAGAGGGTCTCAGGTGCCTGATCTGAGCATCACAAATTATTCAGGCTGAAACGAGAGCCCCCGCTGGGGTGAACGCAGCTCCTCTGTGCTAAAATTTGGAGCCATCCTGAAGGAATTTGATGCAACCCTTTGATTCCCCTCTTGAGGGGAAGCGATTACTGCAGAAGGGCTTAGTGTCATGGCATCTGTCTTGTCCCTGCCGCTGCCTCATTCCCTCTCCACTCTGTTCACAGCAGCAGCCACGGGGAACTTGCTGGATTTAGAAGATCCTGCCAAATCGCCCCTGACCAGCAGCGCAAACTCCCCACACTTAGATAACAGCATGTTTGGGCCCAGCTCCTCTGTAAATAACAACGTGGTGTGGGTAAGTGTGTGCCCGGGGCACTGTGGCATCTGCGGAACCGGGGGTTTGCGATGCCACCTCCATTTCGTGTGCTCCAGGTCGTGTCACAGGGCTTTTTTTTGGATAAACCCCCCCGCCCCCGGGAGCTCTGGGGTGGCTGAGCTGTTCAGGCAGGGTTTCAGAGATGCCCGAGCAAGCTGGGTTTTGGTGTCCTACTGGAAATGATCGATTAGCGTTCGAGTACCTCCTGCCTTTTTTAGGCTCCGTAAATAAGTGAACGAGATTGCGAGGCACTCTGAGAAACGCTGCTGTCAGATAATTGAATATTACTTATTCTCAAGCAGCATTTCTCGGTGGTTTGTCCCTTAATTGAGAGGCCACCTAACCGCTCTGTTCAGGGGAAAAAATCATTATGTTGATGGCTTTTGTTTACCATTCACTAAAACCAGGTTATATTTATGTTTGTTATTACTCTTATTTTTCCCTTGTTCTTGTTTGTGGCTGTATTTGGCTTGTGTGAGCATGGATGGCTTCTCTAAAATGTCCTCAGTCATCTGGCTTAATTGTTTCATGGACCACTAATAGAAAAATAACGACCCAGCCCATGTGTCTGGGTCTGCGTCGGTCGGGGAGCCTCCTCCGTGCCCAAGTGCTCCATCACCAACCGGGCTGGGGCTGATCTTTGAAGCCCCACTTGACCTGGGACCTCGTCCCCGCCACGTGCCCTCTCTGGAAACACGCCGTCTGCTGAATTTTGGAGAATTGAAAGATAAAGGCCTTTGCCTGGAGCCCGTTTCTTGAGTCTGCCAGGTCTGAGCCTGAGGCTTTTCAGGTTAAACCTGAAGATCAACTCTTAAGTCATATCAAATCCTGGAGGCTTATCAGTGGTCTCCGGTCCCTCCCTTCTTGCAGAGTTTTCATATTTTACATATTACGTTAAGCCTGTAAGCGCATCACACGATTTTGGGAATAGTCAAGCCTGTCCATAGCAAAGCCCTCGCGCAGAGCCCATCTTCCTGCATGGGAAACCTTTCTCCCCCAAGCAACTCAGATGCTTTCCCTGGGAAACCTTAAGAGCAGATTAGAGGTAAAGGATGCCAGAGCTGCTTTCAAGCAGCACAGGTCCCCCCTGTGCTGTTGCAGGGTTGCTTTCTGGGTTCCTGATCCAGAAAAGCCCCAAGGGATGCCTGGAGCATCTTGCCGAGCTCTGTCCAGGTCCCTCCTCTTAGCAGAAACCCGCTGCTCGTGCTGGTCGCAGGCCAAGAGCTGGAAGAGCCGAGGGCTGTGGTTAACCCCAGAAGGGGATGTGGTCCAGCTGATGGGCCAGATCCAGCCCATGCAGGCAGCGGGGCAGAATTAGCCTGGTTTGGAGATGGTGGGAAAGGGCCAAGCCCCTGCCCAGTCCCTGGGCTGCAAGGGGAGTGTGGCATTCCCGACCTGAGCCCTGGGATCTGCTCTGAGGAAGCCTGGACCACCCAGAGTTACACCCCTTATCCTGGGGCTTGTGCAGAGAGTGAGATAAAACCTGCCCGAGGAGGCAGATTGCCGAGAGGAGCGTTGCTTTAGGCACTCGTAAGACGATATACATGCGGTTTTTGTCTGCCGTGCTCAAGTGCGGTGCTGGATCTCTAACTACACTTTTGTGCATTCTCTTAGCAACTACTTCTCTCTCTTTTGCTCTCTTTAACAAAGGAAATGGATGATGGTCTCGACGAGGCATTTTCAAGGTAATTCTAATAACTCCCTTTACAAGTTCATGCCACCGGGGACCAGCCCAGGAGACTTGACTAGCGACTGCCTTTTAATAATGCTTCTAATCTAATCAACCGCCGTGATCTGACCTAGGCAGCTGCCCCATCAGTGCCTCAGCTGTTAATTGAAAGATAGGCTTTGAGGCTGGCTGATAAGCCAAATATTTTGACAACCTTCTAAGAATGGAGAGAGGCTGTATGTGATAGGGAATTTAATTCCCCAAGCAGTTGGCGTGTCCGCTCCCGCTTGTCAGGGTGGTTTGAGGCTGCCCGTGCTAGCTGCGGCAATGCTGGTCCCAGCTTCTGGCATGGGGGGACCTTACCCTTCCTCACCCCTGGCTGAGGTTTGGAGTAACCCTGGGACTTCGTTCCCATCTGTCCCCAAACCAAGGCCAACTGCTGAGAGCAGCCTCCCTGCTCCACCCGTCCTTGTTGCAGCGTGGTTGCATCAGGGCGACGCTGATGCACCAATTTTGAATTCATGCACCTGTGCACATTCAGGACTCTGTGGCCATGGCTTCGTGTGGCTCAGTTCGCTTTCCAATCCAAATTAAGAGCTTCCCTGCACACGCATGCCGAGCAATCCAGCAATGTTAAACAAATCCGTTTTCTTTCAAGGTGAGTTTTCCTCTCTGTCCTCGTGCAGGCAGGCTCCTGCGGGGTGATGGGGATGCTTTAGTTTACGTGGGGCCCATCCTCCAGATCAGAGCATGAAGCCACCCGGCCGCTGTTTGGGCAGCATCAGCTGCAGAGGCCCCACTTTGGGCCAAGAGCTGCCTTGGGTGCAGATGTTACAGGCAGCAGAGAGCTGCCAGGCCTCCTCTTCCTCCGGCTGGGAGGTGCTGAAAGAGGGAGTGGGGCAGCCGCAGGGCTGAGCCCAACGCCATCGCCTCCCCGAGAGCCGCTCGGCTCCGCCGGGGTTTGCGGCAGTGCAAAAACTGCACACTCAGCCCTAAGGAAACAAACCTTCGTGTCTTGTTTGGCGCTCAGGAACGATTTACAGCTTCCACTTCCATGGTAGCCCTGTCCCAAGTAATGTTTGACAAAGGGGCTGCTTGAATTTATGTCTTAATCTCATCTGTTTTCCTCACCTCTGTTTCTTGCCGTACTTAATTAAGCAGATGTTGTTGGTTGCGGTCTTTTGTTTTGCATTGCTGGATGCCGAGCTGTCACAACACCCTTGGCCTCTGGTGACTCAGTGTTTGGACTGCTCATCCACCGAGGCGGATGCTTCTGAAAGCGTTCCGGCCACAACGTCATCGCTGGACATTTTTCTTTTTTATTAAAAAACATGCATGTGGCTAGTTTAATCTGAGGCTTATTCGACACCATGCCTCCCCTGAATGAAACACCAAATATTTGAGTTAACCTTTGGCCCTGGGAGAATTGATGCTGCGGTGTTACGTTTTCACGGAGGTATTTAATAACACAACAGAAAACTGGGGCTTGTTAGCTTTTGCGAAACACGTGGGGTGTGCTGAGATGAAGACCTCCTAAAGCTGATCCTGTGGGCTATTAAACATCATCCGAGTCCTGCTGCGTCTTAACCCAAAGAGTTAAATGCTTGGGCCGGGGAGTGCGGCGGGGAGCGAGCTACAGCACACGCTGCGTGTCCAGACACACCACCGTGAAAACTGAGTCATTGCAGTGAGGCTGCTCCTTTGGTCAGCCGAGCCTTTGCGCCGAGATAAGATCCCAGCTATCGATGCTCCCCCCAGCCATAGCTCAGGGGAGGAAAACGGCGCCGTTCTGCCAGACCATTAATATACGGGATGTCCAGGCTGCAAATTCCCTGGATGCCTGTAGGGGAAATGTTAGGATAAACCAGCAGCAGAGCTGCAAATGTTATGTGCCAGCTCTGCCCTTACTGGATTATTTTATTCCGTTGGAGGATTTTGAAATGTGGAGCTGCAGCAAGGGTTTGGCATTACGGATGCATCGAGCATCCAGGCTATAAACTGCACGGATTTGTGTTCTTACTTTCTGTTTTTCTCCCCTCTTAGACTGGCTCAGTCGAGAACAAACCCTCATGTCCTTGACACGGGACTGACGCCTCAAGACATCCAGAGTGCAGAAACGCTCTCACCTGTAGACTGGAACAAAATAGATTCCAACACAGGCGAGAAAGATGATCTGTTCATGTTTTGAGGTCAAATGCATCTAAGAGCTGACAAGAGAATAACCACTAAAAGTCTATGGACTGAATCATGCTGTTCCAGGTGCTGTGCGCAAGGGACTCTTCTGAGGGCTCTTCACCAAGTCAGATGATGTTACAGCACAGTTTAGACCAAAGCTTTAGAAATCTAATGCGAATTTTTGTACCTTGCTTTTATCTAAACCACGAGATGCTCTTGAACATATTTATTCGTAGCCATTACAGTTTACATATATTATTGGAAGGTGTGTAGAGCATCTACAGTATTATGTGGCAATATACCATGGAAGAGCCTTCAGCAGTGCCTGTTCCTCTCTGAAAAAAGACTATGCAACGCCAAAGTCTCTCTGTATATACTTTTCTAGACAAAGGTCTGCAGATGCAAATGCAATTGCAAGCACAACTGTTACTAATCCACTGTTTCTTGAACAACACATCACCTGCCTGGGCGGAGGGGAGGAGATTTGCAGCAGCTGCTAACAGTGTTGAAATCAAAGAGGTAGCAGAGATCTTGCTTTTGTTGTGAATGTCTGTGATACTCTCACAGTTGTCAATCACCCCTACGGGTTCTGGCTGTTTCTTCGCCAGCTTCGTATGGGAATTGACACTTTCTTACCCAAAGACTTCATGAAGTTTTGCACTTTAAAACTTGAACTGAAAGCAATGGTCCGAATTGTCAAGGTAAGCAGTGCCTGTAACTTCTCTTCAGAAGCTATTTACCCAAAAAAACCCGACCCCCAAACCAACCCCGCAATGCTGCGGGTCCGTTTCAGAACTGACTACTCGCGTGCGCCGTTTCTGATGCGACTCGAAGGACTGAGGCTCCGTTGCACTGTTGGCTTTAAAAGCAAAACCACCAGGGAGTAACAATTTGTTTTGCTAAAGCGTGTTGAAAGTTGCAGGTTGGGCGAACCCCGTAGCACAATAGATCTGTGTTCTTAGCTCTGCTAAGTGGATTTGGCTGTGCATGCCTTTTTGCTGTCTCAAAACCATTTGGTTGTTGCTCACTCAATAGACTCAAATGGAATTGGATTAGGCAAGACCAATACCTGGATGTTCAATTAGGAAGAGGTGCCCCTTCCAGCAGCGCTCCGATCCTCTTCCCCCCTGACAGCCGCATCTCCTGCGAGGCTTGGGAAGCTGTCTTCATCTGCTCCTGGAATTGAAAATAAGTAATGGGGGTATAAAGCTTATGCTAATTAAAAGATTAAGTTTAATGATCCTAAATAGTCGCACTGACAGTTTGCAGTGTTTGTGGCCTTATGTGAAGTATACTAATCTGTTTTATAGATTTGTAACTTGGTTTTGAAACACTAATTCATTCCCCAGATAGCTCTTTATAACTCTCTTAAAACTGCTTGCAGAAAAAAAAAAAAAAAAAAGAAAAACCTCTTTGTCAGCTGTAAGAATTTATTAGGAAACAGCTGAGTGACTCTAACTTAGATTTGATTTTTTTTTTCCCCCTAAGTGTTATTGTGATAAGGTATCGAGGACTTGTGAAGCTGACTCATCATGTCTCTTAATAAAATGTGTGCTCTGTTTATCCTGCAAAATTGTGTTTAAGGCAATTTTACATCTTGAAACTGCTGTGCCCGTGACTGACTTGATCTTACGTGTAGCCCCAGTCTCCCATGACTGAAGGAATTGCTCAAAGTTTGTCCGTGCTACAGAGGCACACGAGAGAGACGTCAACCTGTTGCGTGAGCGATGCCAAAGCTGCGCAGAAGTGGTTGTAGCAAGCGCCTTGTCCCGACCCCGAGGAGCGGGGATCTTCCTAGGAAAGAGCTTGGGCTGTAGGAACGGGCCGTGAGGATTTCTCTGTACGTTGAGCTTTCTCCTTTTCTAGAGACTCTAGGAGCATATAGCGAAATGCACAATACTATATATGTATGTATATAGTTTTTTAAGAAAACCTTACGCTGTAAAGAATACCTGTACTGAGGAAAATAAAAGTTCTACCATTTTTTTGGAGCGTCTGTGCTGGGTGACTTTATTTTTACCACGGTCCTTTTAATGCGTAGAAGCCTTTGTATTTCTAACGGGTTGAATTCTCCGTCTCCCTTGATGCAGAGCAGTAAGCGATTGGAAATGTCCACGGGAGGTTTCTGTCCGTCGGAAGGCTGTTTCCAGGGCCATCCAGGTGGGAAGATGGCTGCAGTTAGACACCAGTCCGTGGTGCTGCCTCCAGGAAACGCTTATGGGACTGGATGCGGCCAGGTGGGATGCACGGAGGGATGCGCAACGGCTGCCTTCCCTCCTGCGCCGAGCCGGGAGGGGACTTGTCCCTGGCTGAGCCCCTGCATCGCTGCATTGGCCTCCAGGTGAGGGTGTGACAACGGATGAGAAGAGGGAGGTTGGCGCTTCGGGCTTGTCTGCAGATAAACGTGGTGCTGGTAATACCAAAAAAGAGAAATCTCTTAATTGATCAAGAGTTTCTGAATCGCTATGCATCTTGCTTCTCCCTTGGGGGGAGTTTAATTTGTGCATCTGCCTTTTAAATAAAAACAGCCCGGAGAGCCCGGCGCTGCGCTGCGTACTCGGCCTCCCCCTGCAATTTTTGCTTTTGCTGGCTCCGAGCTTGGAGCGACTGGGCTCCCGCAGCTGCCGGCTGCTAACTATCACGCTGCTAACGCTCGGCTGGGAACGACATGGAGAAATTCCTTTGGGGATGCTGACAAAACGATTTAACCTGTGTGTACCACCACGCTCCCTTTGGGGTATCGGAGCTGGGCTTGCGGGGCTTTGCAGAGATGCTTCTCTTCCCACAGTGTTAGCCTAACACAAAAAAAATTCAATGAAAGTTCATTTTTCCGTTTAAATTGCCTCTTCCAGTGTGAGGAGATGTCCCAGATTATGAGTACTGAGTACTGGCAGCCTGCGCCTTCATGCATAACTGATGGCGACGCCGAGGAACAAATTGATCTTTCGGTTTTGATGTGACCTTTTTTTAAGTGCCAGTTAAGAAACTTTCAGCATCCATTTCCTTCACCTGCGATGGCTGCATGCTTGGGAGGGAGGAGGGGGCTCGCTGACCGTGGCGAGAGGTGGCCGTGCCCTAAAAAGGCAGCTGCCTGCTCGCGGGCTGCAGCATCTTCCCTGAGCTGGGGGAGCCAGGGGCTCTGCTCACCCCAGACCCGTGTTTCTCCGGGGGGACGTGGAGCGACTTCGCTGTCCGTTTTCCTCCCTTCGAGCAGCCGCAGAGGTGGTGGCGTGGGCTGTGGCTGTGCTGTGAAATGCTGGTCCGTCCCCCTGCATTGGCACGGGGTGTACATAGGATGTAACGACTCCATCCATCCTACGGACGGTAGCCAGCGTGGGCGAGGAAGCGAAGTCAGAGCCTGTCTTCAATCTCCCTCTCGAAACTGCCTGCTAAAGAAACAAAAACCTGCAGCTAGTGCAGACCATGGGGTTTGGAGCTAATTTCTTTAACTGCTGGTGCTGTAACTCCTAAAAAACTCATTTAATGCATCCCCCAAAACTGCAACAGCAAACCCAGCTGGTTGCTGCCGAGTTACAGGCTGGATTTACATATAGATGTTAAGTTTATCAAGCGTTGCCGTTTCCTCTCTATTCAAGGAGTGCTCTCGAGTGATGGGCCGTTGTGTTACGTGAGTCGAGGCCAAATCCAGCGCTGAGGTTACAAACCGGCTGACTCGGGGAAGCGCTGAGCTGTTAAGGACGACGGCGTGCGGTGCGGCAGGTACTGAGCTCTGAACTTCTCTCTCCTTGGAGCACCGAGCGAGTTTGTCAATTCGTGCCAAGCTTGAGCGAGAACTGTAGGGCTGTCGTTACCCAGATCATTCTTTTTTAAAGTACAAATAAAGAGAGCAACGTTTCATCTGAACACCTGAATGCCGTATTAGGGTTTTTATAGCCAGCCCCAGGGTGCCGGGAGCTGTGGGCTGCTCTGCAAGGCTTTCTGTGCTCGGAAGCGAGAAGAAATAACCGTCCTCGTGGAGAAGCACAAACGCATGTTGGCTGTGGGATGGAGGGGGGACTGGGTGGGAATGGAGGGGGGTGTCGGTTGAGCACTGCTCTCCTCCGCTTTAACACGTCAGCGCTGCGTGACGGCTGTCTGCAACGGCAACAGCAAACTGCCGGACCCCGATGAGATTCATCCCTGTCAGAGCCAAGGGGAGGTGACCCAGAAAAAACACCGGGCAGAGGCGATGTTTGCTGAAAGCCTCGCCGCCAGCCTTGCTGGGACCTGGGGCAGGGGCTTGCTCAAGAGGAGCTCGCCCTGGGTCAGCAAACGGCGCCGAAAGGGTATTTTGCAAGCGCGTCTCTGCCCCGGCTCTTGAACTTCTTCCAGGGTTTGCGGCACTTAAGGGCAGGCGATGATATTGCAGCGGGAGACCAGAGCAGTGCCGCAGAGTTAG
>NW_009621930.1:20602-20874 GCF_000690535.1 Cariama cristata
CGCGTTAAAAACAAGGGGTACGGGGTGACTCTGCCAAATCCCTTCTGTGCGTGAAAACATCCCCTTCTGGAAAAGCTGTAATCTCAGAGCCAAAAATCTATAAACTTGTCAAAAAGTTAACTTTTTTATGCCCCCCTTCAGAGGAAATCCTGCTGACCGTCTGGGCCACCTTTCGCTGAAACCTGGGGCCTCGATTCATCAAGTCGGTGGTGACTTGGGGTTGACGGTGCCCGTGTTGTGCCCCTGCTCTGCTGCAAAATAAAATCTCCTGG
>NW_009621930.1:20989-21231 GCF_000690535.1 Cariama cristata
GCACGGGTGCCGGCAGGGCCAGAAGCTGATGAAATTACCCGGCGAGAAGAGAAGCGAGCGAGCGGGGCCTCTGCTGCCAGCCCTCGGCTTGGAAGTGTTTTTAGCAGCAAGCCGGCATCTCACTGCGAGCAATATATCAGGAGTGACTGGATACCGCTTATGACAGAGGGAGTCTTAATATTGCATTGCTTCATTTATTTAGCACCTCTCCTCTAATGCCCAGGGGAAGGATAATGGGAAAG
>NW_009621930.1:21272-21569 GCF_000690535.1 Cariama cristata
AAAAGCAAACATCTCCAGCTGGTTCTTGGCTCAGAGAAGAAATATTGGCTTTACAAAAAGAAGGGATGTCAAGTCATTAAAAGCTGCAGGAAGAGGAAGTCCTCTGAGATGGGAGTGGAAATGGGGCCAGGGAGCTGGAGCCAGAAAGCAGATGTAGGGAGCGCAGGAAGATCGGAGGCAGCTGCGCCGTGAACGTGCAGGTAGAAGGTAATTAGTGACCAAGGGCTGGTGGATTTACGGCCACCGGCCCCTGACGCTGGACAACCAGTTAAGTCCTTCTCCCCTGGGGTCCGATCT
>NW_009621930.1:22035-22497 GCF_000690535.1 Cariama cristata
GCCCAGGGGGTGGTGGTTTTCCGGCCACGGCCCCCTGACGCTGGACACGCAGTTAGTCCCTTCTCCGCTGGGCTCTGATCTTCCTCAGCAGCGATTGCTTCTCTCTCGGAGCTGTGCGGCAGCTCCCAGCGAAGCGGCTCTCTCGCCCAGCAGAGCCGAAGGGACCCTCTGCTCTGCCCGGAAAGCGGATTAGCACTCTGCTATCGGGGCCACATGCCGTCGTCAGCCGGTGCTGGCCTGCAGCCAGGCGCCTCGGAGCAGGGAGCCGGAGCCCGGGGCTCTCCATCCCGCCCAGCACCCGGCTGGCACAGCTCACCTTTGGCAACACCAAGCATCTCCCGGGGCATCAACCTGCCGGAAAGCTGTCGGCCTCGGCTGTGAGCAGAGATGTGTCTTTCCGACTGAGCGCTCGTTCCTTATTCCCTGCGGCGTGGTCGAGGGGGCTCTTTGGAAGCTGTCGGG
>NW_009621930.1:22518-37994 GCF_000690535.1 Cariama cristata
CAAACCCAGCGTGGGAGCGCCGGGGAAAGCGGTGCCGGCTGTGCTCGCAGGCAGGGTCCGTGCCACCTTCCAGCCCTCCTCTTCACTTTTCCTTCCAGGAGCCAGGCGTGATTATCACCAACGTCACTGCGCCCACGTCAGGGCCGCAGGGCTGCTCCTCTCCCTGCGAAAGAAAAAATACCAGGGGAGGCAGGTTGTGAAACGTCAACCCTGTCAAGTTTTGGCTGTAAAATCCCTGGTGACTCCTGTGATTTATCACTCACCCGGCTGCTACTTGCAGCTTGGAAAAGATAAGCAGGGGGGGAAAAATACGGATTTTTAAAAGCTTGGCTTTAAATCCCACAGACTCAAGCCAAGACTCCTGTCCTGGCTGAGGTAATGGGATAGGAACAACATTACCGCTCATGGCTGAAACAAAACAGCCATCCACTTCAGGCTGCGGTATGAGAGGGTAATTCTGCTGCCTTCTCCTCCCTGACACACGTCTTTTGAACCATGATGCGAGAAAACCAATACTTAGATACCAAAACCCCTGCCACCCTCCTTGGCTATCAATTCATTCCCCAGGCACCTTGTTTGCCCCAGACTTTCGCCATCACATTTACCATTTTGGGCGAGCAGAAGCAAACGCACGCCCGGGGCATCACCGAGCCGTCATCTCTCTGGGCAGGCAGGGTGATGCCCAGGGGATTCTTCTTGCCCTCTTTTCAAACCAGCCGCTCTGCAAACTCTGCTCCAGATCCCTCACTTTCTGCCTCCAAGGGTTTTTCTTTCACCTTTCCAGCCATCACCATCAGCAATTTCTTCCCCAGCAAAAACTCCGGCCTCCACGCAAGAGTTTTCCCAACACTCTCGCTGCAAACCGCAGCGGCAGTTTCTGTCTCAGCTGTGAATAATCCCATGGATGGTAACACCACTCCAGGCAAAGTTTTTGCTTAAAAGCCTTGACGATGATACTTTGCAGGGAGTTATTTGGCTTGTACCTTTGCGTTTCCATCTCCCTACCCAAATCTTGCCGTAACAGCCCCCAAACTTGCTGCTTGTCAGGTCTTGTTTTAGCTACAGCCCGCCTCCCTTCCCCGGCTCGGCAGCGTGAATTTTAATGTGACATCCCAGCACCAGGCCTGTCACTTGGCTATTGCCTGTATCACATGCTCGTACGTATGAGCCCCAGGTCTAATTAATGTAATAAAATGTGTAAAAGTACTAAATCTCCTCCGACGTGGCAATTTTATCACTTCTATATACTGTCACAGCACAAGTAAAACTGACAGTAAAGAATAAAACAGTTATGTCTCTGGTGTTTTTTATTACTTTTAATATGCTACTTTTTTTGTTACTGGAAATTTAAATTATAATGGTATGCTTCACTTAAAAAAAAAGAAAGTATCCATAGCAACAGGAACATCTAAATTATTACAGGCTGATCACTTCTCTCCTAGAGTCACATCACATGCCTTTCAAAGACAGTCCCAGAGGTGCAGGATTTTAATAGAATTTTTTTTTTTTTTACCTTTTTTGCAAATAAACAACTGTATACAGAGCACTTTCTCCATCAATATGCTGCCTACGGAAAGATCTAAACCTAATAACTGCCGGCACGCTTCATTACCCAGAGAGGGAGGGTTTCAGGCTCGCTCTGGCAATCCTTACTTCATGCGAGGCTTTCTCCTCTGCGTCGGTGCCTCCTGGTTATCCCGTGTGAAAGTGGAGACTTTCCGTCGAGTTCAGCTGATGGAAATTCTGTCTTGAATCAGGGGAGAGGAGGAGGGGAAGGGCAAGGGGAAGACGGCTGAGCCTGCAGCACCAGGAACCTGCTTGTTAGATTACAAACTGGAGTCCGTTTTATTTGTATTTCATGTGTTGTCATCCCCAGAAAACAACTTCAGCAGCTGCTTGACATTTAAAAGGCAATCGGTGGGAAAATACCCAGATATTTTTCAGCCACCATCTCTACATCTGAACCTCCTCGGTGACTTTTGGTGCGAAGCAGTTACAGCTTGAAAAATTCCTTCACCTTAACCGTGAAAAAAGCCCTACCGATACACGCACAGAGCTGTCAAATGTAAGGCACAAACGTGCTGGAAGAAATAGAAATACTTTTATTTTTTTTTTACGCCGATCTCAATTATAGGAATCATATGCGTCATCTGGATCAATAGTAGGTCAAAATTGCTCAGCCAGAAAGATTTTACATATAAAAAAAGCAGCAGCTGATAGCCATCCTCTAAGCTCATGTATTACTACGTTATGACTGAAATGATGGTAGTAAACCATGTTTACAGGCTCTCTTGGAAAGCTCAGGTTAAGAACAAAGGCTTAATAAATGTACTTGTACATCGTAACAAGACCTTAAACAAGCCTGTATGGATCTGAGAGCTTACCGGGTTCGGTAACAGCAGAGATCTGCTTTTTACGTCCTTTGTTTCCCGCTGCCGCGTGGTACATCCCTGGGTCATCGTTTCCTGCATTTCCCCCAGAAGTGGCTGCAATTCAAGGAGGATATATTTGCAGAGCAGAACGTGCAAATTACAGTGGAACGAGGCAGTCTTTAAAAACATAAAATATTACTGATCACCTAACCTTTGTAGAATAAGAGCTGATGTGCAGACAAGTGGTTGTGGTTCACCGAGGCCAGCCCAAAGCAAAAATGTTAAAAAGCAAGAAAATGTGTTGGAGTTCTTTGGCTGGTTTGATTTGTTGGTAAGGGTGGGTCGGAGAAGCTCCGCATCTGCGGAAAAAGAGGGAGCTCCAAGGGGAGAGCTTGCAGGTTTTGAATATGGTTGTGAGCGGGGGTGACGCCAGGCAAAGGCTGTTACCGGAACCGGGTGTATCGTCTGTCAGTGACTGTCAGATCAACTTGGTTTCACATACAAATTTTAAAAAAAATTAGAGTGAGAGAAGGTGGGTGGTTAAAGAGGACTGAGAATGATGCAAAAAAAACTGTTGGACCTGCAGATCCGGCTCACATTTGAAAATCACCCTCTTTACGGCTCCCATGAAACCGCCTTTTAATAAAGAGCCTGTAACAGGAACCTATAATTTTGTGGTTGGTGCATGAGCCGGGAGACGATCCGGTTCACTCTCGCATGGCTTTATTAAAGCCATGGGTCCGGTTGGAGTTCGAAATATTTACTTTGTGCTGAGCACACAAGATCATACAGAAATCCTGGGCACTGACCCGATCCCAGGCAGCACGCCGAAGCTGCCATTCCCCGCTCTCGCCTCCCTCCCAGCTGTAGGGCATCAGGTCCAGCAGGGAGGTTTCCCTAATCTCCAGGTGGAGCTTTTTGACTCACAGCTTCCCTGAACCCACCTTCTCGCCTGGCAGAGTCATTAAATAAATCCCAGAAGCCACAGCCCCAGCTACTTGGGAGTATTTGTCATCCAGCGGTATGTCTGTGGGCAGGGAGATGGGGCTGTGCTGCTCTACTTGGGATTTGCTTCTTAAATTGGGCCAGATTTGATCCTCAACATTTACGTTTGAGGCTTTGATGCATCCGTAAGAGTTTTGGGGCTGGGCAGTGGGTCAGAGCTAATCAGCAAAATGTGATTGTATGTATCTGAAAACAGTCGGTGCTGGGAGGGCAGGACCTTTGTTTTTAAGGGTGACAAGAGGGTGGTCCTTGTTTTTTCACGTTGGTTAAAGCATTGTGATCCAGCGGATGGCTGGTGGTGTATGAGTCAAGTCTGGAGGAAGACTGCCAGTATTTGGGTTACTTGCTCCTTTGTGATCTGCCATTTATGTACCAAGCTGACCTGACTCAAGTCTGTGGAATGTGATGGGAGAATGGGAAAAGTTTCTGGTGAAGTTATTTAAGGACTTCAGACCGGTACGAGCGTACAAGTCATTTTACAGCTATGACAGGAGAAGCTTGGCTAGCACGCTGGTTGTCTTTCATAGGTGCTTCCCCCTGCCCTTGATGCTATGTGCCTTTTCAGTTCTGCTTTTTATGTCTTCAAAATGAGAGCGTGGTCTCTCGAGGCCGGGGTAAGACAGAGCCAGCACAAGCTGGAGCAGATCTTTTCGGTTACAAGTGTTCCCTCATCTCGTTAACCAGATTGCATAAGGAGGTGCAATACCGCTGAGCTCAAAATTACATCTCTTCATTTCTTACCTGACACAGCAGCAGCAGATGAGAGAGACAGCTGCAAACAAGTTTAAAAGTATTGCTTCCTCAGAGCAAAATTCAGGAGATGAGATGTTTGGGTTTCATCTGGCTAACCGAAAGCCCGTGGGGAGCTCTGGATGCTGCTGCCTGATGCCTGAGATCGGTGCCGGGCCGGCCCAGAGCCCCGCAGAGCTTTTGAGGGCACCCACCCGTGCGTTTTGCAACAAGCTGTGATTTATGGGATGCCTGTGGAGCGGCTGGTCTCTTTGTGATAACGAAGGAGAGTCTGTGACGTGACTTCTCTGAGAGCAGGGAACAGACCCTCCCACCCTGGAGGTCCTTTGTATCGTCCCCGTGCCACCTCTGCATCCCAGCTGACAATATGATCCCGCTTGTCATCCTCTCTCTGGTCCCTGAGCAGCAGATCAGGTCTAATGGCTGCAAGCTGATCTCCTCATTTTACTTGGGGAGAGTGCAGGTGTGGTCCTGCCCTTGTATCCTCAACACTTCTCCCTTATGCTGCTCCCACCAGCTTTAGTTAAATGTCTTTGAATCGGTCTCTTCCGAGTGATTAACTCGCTTTTAAACCCCGGGTACGAACCGCACGCTGAGCCAGGACCAACGGAGCTGAGAGAGGAGATTTGTGGCCAGAATGTGGGAAACGTTCGGTCTGGAGCAAGGTGAGCCTAACCCTAACCCTAACCTGCCCCGTGCCTCCTGCCGCAGCTGCAAAGTTCGGAGCAGGGAGTGATGGAGCCTCCTTTAAATGCTGGCTACCCTGACGAGCTCAGGCTTTATCTGATTGGGGATCTACTGAGGCCATTTCAGGAAAAGTGCCGAAGTGATAACATAATGCAGTATCCGGGAAGGTGGTTTCTGGCTGTGTGGTGAGAATAAGTGCAATAGATTGTAAAGCCAGGGGAAACCATTATCAGCAACTAGTCTGATTTTATACAGAAGCACATGGTTCAAAGACGTCACTTAGTAACATCTGTGCTGAACTCCAGGTTTCCATCTGAGTTACCAGATCTCTCTAAAACCACACACAGTCTCCAAACTTGTTAAAAAAAAAACAACAAACTTTTCTATATCTGAAAGACCTTTCCAATCCTGATACAATACAGTATTCCCTCTCAGCAAAAGTTTGATCCGCTGAGTGCGAAAGTCCTTTCAAAGAGCAAGAAGGTGGACAGCTAGCTCAAGAGGAGAGCCCCTTCCACGTAAAGCGGTGTTCTGCAATCAACCATTTGATCATCTGTCCCTGGATTTTTTCCCTCTCGTCTCCAGGACGACTCTCAGCAATGGCTACTTGAGGGCTGAAGTTCCTCCTCTTTTATCTCTCGGAGCTTCTGACGCCAACGCTGGGAGGATTTTCTAGGCTGAAATGGAAAGAGCCCTGAGCAAGTTGGGGGAAAAGCTTTGGAAGCAGGCCATTAACAAAGCATTAAAGGCTGAGCTGAATTTGCCTTTGGCAAGTACACGCAGGCTTCCCTGGTTTCTGCAGGCTTCTTCCCGGCCCTGATTTGAGATGCTACTGGATGCTGCCGCTCCGTCCATCCCGCAGGCGAGGACTCCCAGCGCACGGGGGGCACGTGTCCGTCTGTCCTTCTCCACGCCGCACAGCCCACGGCTGCCCTTGAGGGCCATCGCGGGCTCGGTGGCTTGTGTCACAGCGATGGCTGGAAAAACCACCGGGCCAATTGAAGCAGACGCAAAGCAATAACCTTCCAAGATGAGTGTAGGTGACATTGCTTTTCCCCTACCATCCAGCTAGAAAACGAGCAATTACAACCTCCCTACAGCGCTAGCTAACTCCTACAGAGGTACTTGAAAGTACATGGCCTCAGCACTGCCGATGCTGATTAACTCCGTATCCCTTACAGCATCCACAGTCCGCGGGCTTGCGCTCCAAGGAAGCTCAGCTTGTCCTGAGTGTCTCTGGCTTCAAAGAGCCACAAAACCTGGGAGAATATCAGCAGCCTGAAGCCTGTTGGTATTGCAGCTCCCCACCAGAAACCCATCAGCCAGGCTAGAGGACACTGTGTCCTCACAGGTCAGGCGTTTCACGTCTTGACCGAGAAATCTTTGGGGTTTGTTTCCGTTCTGAAGCCGGGTCAGGAGGACACTGCCCTGAAACACGAATTTCCCTATGTCTCCCCCCGTAACGACTTGATTTCCCCCCCTCCCTTGCACTTCTGATACCTGACAGGTATTTTTATAACCCCATATTTGTTATTTTCTCCAGTTCTCATTTTCTATTTTACAGCCTGGCCACCTGGTCAGAGCCTTTTTAATCTGTATGCAGTGTGTATGGCTGGTGCAGCCCATAGGAGACCTGTATTTAAAAAATGCGTGCTAATATACAACAGCTTGAAGCACAGAAATACAAACGCTTTTTTCCCCCCTCTTTTGGGCACTACCGCTGTACGTATGTACAGGGAGAGGGAGAAAGCACCAACCTATACGGGGTTTGTTAGGGTCCTTGAAGAAGATCTGTTTGGCCTGGATGAGGAGCCAAGGAAGATTTTTCTTGTTCCGTTGTGTGGGTTAGGCATTGCCCTATGCGCAAGCTTAAGGTAGGAAAAGGAAAGACAAACATCCCCTGAAATGTAATCGGATCTATGGGTCCAAGTCGGAGATTTGTCATTCCATGGGATCTTGTAGATAACAGATGGAGAATGACGGGATGGTGAGCATGGGCTGGTACCACCCGCAGACATCGGGTAAGGAAAAGCATTTTCCTGTTTGATAGGGCTTCAGCACCATAAAATTGTTGTATTTTGTACTGACCCAAGAAAAATTGAAAGGCAACTGAGGAGGACGTTTCTGAAGGCAGTAGCAACCTGGAGGATCAAACCTCACTCTCTCCCACCAGCACACAGCAGGGTCCATCCTACGGCACAGGCTTTGCCGGCACACTTCCACCAGTAAAGCCCCATAGTCGGGAAGCGGCTGATACTGGAAAAGGGAGCTCTTCTGTCAGTGGAGTCCAATTTTCTTTCCAGTGCCGGGATGATGAGGCATCTACAAGCTGTGCCTGTGTCAGAGGATGTGTTTTGCTTGCCTATGCCACGAGTTAGATGGGACATCTCTCTTCACCAGACTTATACGGGCAAAATGTCAACAGGTCGGTGCCGACCTCCCCAGGCTCCCGTATAAATATAGCGTAGACGGTGATTCATCCGAGTGATGTTAGGAGTGACCTGTTTCTCAGGTTGGGACAGATGAACGGCACCCTGAAGGTGACTTAAAAGTTATTCTAGGCTACGCTGAGCCCCCTCCATATTTCAGTGTTTACCAGGAAGGGCGGTGCGGCGTACAGCAGAAAGAAGGCAACCATCCGAGGTGGATTTGGGCTTACAGGGGGATATTGGCACTCAGGGGGAAAGCTGATTTTTAAAAAAGAGCCACAATCCTGCCTTCGGGGGAAGAAAAAAAAAACAACTGTAAAATAGGACTGTGACACCAGCATGTCTGCAAAGTGCAGATTCTTCTTCTTTTATGGCTTTAGCTTATGACTTCATGTGATCATTTAGTATCTTAACTCGTATTTCTTGTCTGGATACTAATGATCTGACACAGGAGCTCCCGCTCTGGAAATGTGAACTCCACAGTGTCTCTGTTTTCCCGTATTGGTTAATGTCTGGATAGGGAAAAGGGTAATTCTCTAATTTGGCAAAGCAATGCATAGCAAAGCGCTTCAACAACTTTTATTCTTCTCTACAGGGAATAGTAATATATTTAGCTGCTGGAACATCTGCCCCATTAACCTTATCTTTTCATTTTTTTTTCCTACGCACTATTGACCTCTTTGAAAGAGGTTTAAATTCTGCTTACCTTGAAAGTCCCTGGGGAGGGTCTTCACCTGCCAGGCACCGGGATCCGTGCAAAGCACGTGAGGCATTTATCCCAGTCGATAACCTGGCAGCTTCAGGTCACTACAGAAAGAGGCCGGTAACAGCTGAGTAGTGCCAACAAAATACTTTGGAACCTGTGTATTAATCTTAATATAATTGCCCAAAGGGCATCTACTGATCCACTTTACCCTCCGGTGTAAGTTACTGTACAGCTGACAAATGATTTTAACAGAGCCTTAGTGGTCACCTGAGGATGGCCAATATATAGTGCTGTAAGCTGGAATTTTCATTGCAGCACATAGCTTAAATGACTTCTAACTCTTTGGAAGTGCTTCTTTTTCCTTATAATGGAAATATTTACGTTATCCCATTCAAATGCTCTAAGGTGTCTTTATTTCTCTTGGCCTGGCTCATAATGGCCTAGTTCAAAAGCATTAAAGTTTAAGGGAAATGAGCTTGGCACCAAGGCAAGTATGAAAATATTTTTTTCCTCTGTAAGATGGATCTGTTTGCGTTAGGAAGGCGCTTGTTCTGTAATGGCGCCGGCTTCTCATTTACCATGTGCAGGGGATTGTCTCTGCAGCAGGCTCAGGGTCTCTCTACATCACTTTAGTAGCACAGGAAAATAATGGAGAGGGGTTGATGGTTTGATCTGATGAGTTTATCAAGGATTTCCTAAACAGCGTCAGAAAGAATCCAATCTAAAGACAGCAATGTTGGACAGTAACTTCTCCTATCTGTAGACAAATGGCCAGAGGACCTCCATGGCTCATGGAGTTATCACTTGCCATTAAGCCTAATAACTCTAGTTAATAATCTGACCCAACGGTTTCTTACATTGTTATCTCTTGCTGAAAAAAGCAAGACTGCTTGTCCTGTAACAGCTATTTTGATAAATTTCTTTGCAACCCCCATAAAGTGGTGGGTTTTAGTCTTTGACTTGTGGTCTCCCAAAACCAAACGTCCTCTGTGTAGATTTCCATCTGGTTTATATGAACTCGGTTTTTTTCAGTATTTTTTTACAGATTGCTACAGTGCAAGAGTATTAACCCCAAGGGTCCGCTAACCACAAACTGGAGATCGCTGTCCTAAATTATTGGAGCACTTATCTTATCTATTAGCCCAGAAGAATCCACATACTAATCCTCATCTAAAACTATCCCCTTTGGGCATATCCTCTTCAGACTCAGCACCAGAGTCGAAAACTGCTGAAGCCCTGCTGACATCACGAACCCCATGGCATCATTGTTAACAGCAGCGACAGTTCAGGCAGCAGGTCCGAAGCAGACCGTTGCTCGTGGGGCTGACATAAACCGTAAGAGCTGTGAGGCAGGTAATGAAAATGTATGACTGTGTCTCATCTTTGGCCAAAACACAGAGCAGAACAAAAAGAAAAAAATTTTTTTTTTCCTTCTAGTCTGTGGACAATGAATAGGATGAACAGAAAGGCTTTTCTTCCCGTGCTCCCACATGATGATTAATCTTCCCAGCATTTGAAGATGTTGGTCATTATTTCCTGGCTTGCCTTGAAATCCATTCTTAAAAAGCAGCAGCGGCAGGATATATTTATATGATGAAAGAAGGTTTTTGTGAAATACGCATTTGTTTGAACGTTCTCAGAGCAAACCTAGCCCAGCCCTTCAAGGAGAGGAGAGATTATCACATCTGGAGGAAAGCAGAGACTGCTGCAGACATATGAGGCTGTCTCTGGATTCGGGACTGACAATGGACTACCCAGATGGTGGTCAAATAAATGGAAATTCACCCTTTGGGAGATTATTTTCCTTTAAGGACTAAACCAGTCTTTAGTGACTGCTAAGAAGCCTGGCAGTTTCTGAAGCCGTCCTTCTGGTTGGGTCCTTCTGTGGCTGGAAAATTCCTGTGTTTTGTCAAATAGGGTCCCCTGGCACATTTTTCAGCTGTGCTTGGTCCCCACCAACGTAAGATGAGACTGTTGTCTCCTGGTTTCTTTCCAAATCATTCTGATGACTGCAGACTTGTTAGGAAACTTTGAGTAGCCAGATTTTACCTGAAAAGGAGGGGAGATCTTCCTGCTCCAAACAACCTGAGATAAAAAACCAGCTATAGACAGGGAGTAATTCATTCCCCAGGGCGCCATCGAGACCTCCACATCTTATGCAAACTGCTTTTTTGATTGACTGCAGATACTTTTTTGACCCAAACCAAATCTTTAAGTTTGGTTTAAGATTGTTGAATTTTCTTAATTCTTCTGTTTGTCGAAAACTGGTTTTGTTTCACTTTTCTTAGACAAAACTACTCACCAAGTTTATCAGCGATTGTCTGCAGTTCTGGTTAGCCTGAACTGCATTTTCTGACAAGCCAACTCTTCTCCTGAAAATTATTCTTAGACGTTTTCCACTTGGGATCTTATTTCTGAAGCCATATAAAATAGGATGTTGCTCCACCATTCACAACAGCAGATTCATTGCATTCTTGTGGCTCTTATCTTACTTAAGTAGGGGAAAATGGAATACAGTCATCCTGATGATGCCGGTTTTAATGGAAAAAAAAGCTTGTGCAGCCTGCTATATTAGTCACCTGGTGTTACAAGAAAGTAATAAGCTAGAACTGTTTCTGATCTTTCCTCCGTGCACCTTATGCCATGTTTCTTCTTTTGCCCTGTTTTTCATCTTGTTTTATGTTTTCCCTGGCATAGAAGAGGTAAGATTGTTGAGATGTAGACCTTTACCATGATTAAGCAAGATTCTTCCTCTTGTGAAACCTCATTCCTACCCAATTCTGCTTTAAGGGACACAGAACGGATTGTTATCGCGGATGCGAATGGTTTTTTCCCTTTTTCTTAGAAAACATAAGTCTGGTTGAGGTGGTGGTGGGTTTTGTATTGTACAAATGTCTCTCCTGCTAGCAGAGAACTGCCATTTGAATTCTCAGCAAGGCTTCTGTGCATCCCTGAATGTGAGTCTTAATTCAGATAATTGATATCTTGTATGTATGAATGCGGAGTTAAAAGAAAAGCAGTCAAACCTGCAGATCAGCGCATGATGATGCGTCTCAATTCAGAGGTTTGGGGGCTGGATATGCTATTTTCCGCGTTTTGAATTCGGCTGTAGCTGCGACAAGCATTTCAATAGCTTCATAGGCAGGGTGAGGTAGCTGCCTCCTCTGCATCAGCCATTCACTCTCGGCTGGTAAAGAGATGAGGGGGCTTAGTAGCCCCTTGCTTTACAGGTTTAGCCCATGAAAATTATCACATGAAAACTGTATGCCTGCACAGCACAAACCAAATGAAATCAGGGCAAAATCCACTACTGGTTTATCTGTTCTTGCAACTTACGGCCTTGCAAACCGCCTCCTTGGTGGCACAAGATGGTCAATAGATGCTGATGGGGTCATTTGGAGGAGGAGGAAGGCTGCTCCAAAGAGCCATGCCTTAAATATGTCTTTCTACACCTTTATCACCCACTTTATACATTAGTTTTCTCGCACCACGTGTAGATTGGTACTCCAGGCTGTGGCTGGAGGGAGCCTACTTTGTTGGCTGATGTCATCTGGGCTATATATCCACCCTGTCTAGGTGACATTGCCATGGTTACGTTATTATTATTATAATTTAGCCTTTCAGATGCTTTATTAGAATACCTCCTACCAAAACAATCCCAGTAATCCATCAGCACGTGGTCTAATCTAACAAGCAATCACGCTTTTCACTCTTTGTTCCTTAAGTAACACAAGGCAACAGCACACTCTCCTAGGTTGAAAGCTACTACATCTATTGTGAAACTGCAATCCACTTTCACACAGCAGATAACGAAGTTCCTAATTACCTGGGCTTCTCAAGAGCCTCGTGTCCTCCGCTTGTATTTCTAAAACCTTAAAATAATCAATATCAGACAGATTTCTTCTGTCCCGAGTCATTACAGGCCATCAGGGATTGTTTCGCTCATTCTCCCTGCGTGTAGATGAGCCCTGCTTCGAGGAAGTTTAGGGCTGCTGTTTGCATAATGTGTCAGCCAGTTTAAATGTATGGATTTCCCCTTGTCTGATCACAACCAGATAAAATGACGGTAGCTGCAGTGGGCCTGACAGCTGACACACATACCAGCCTTTAAATAGACATCAGACCTTGCTGCTTGCAGGTGAGGAAAAGCAGCCTTGGGGCTACACGGAGAGGGACGATGTCTTGGAGGCTTTGTCCTCCCCAAAATGTTCCCCACGGGGCCACGTGTGAGTAAGAGCCCGGGGTGGGAACAGGCAGCAGCCATCCCACACAGCCTGAGCCCTCCGTTCCCGGGGGGGGACCCGGCAGCTCCTAAGATCAGCCTTCAGAAAGCCCAGCAACAAATTAGGCTCCACGCCACGGTGAAGTGTCGGAAATCTTTTAACTGTGTGCTGAAAGATGGCACCTTGTTCTGTCAACTGCCGAGCTTGTTCTTTTAGAGGTAAAGGATTCCTTCCTTTTTAAAGCTGGCAATTTCACCAGGTTTTGTTGTCACTATCTATACTTTGTAGTAGCTATCAAGAAAGTTTAGGCATCTGGTTTTACATGCTGAGGCTGCCCTGCTTTAAGGATGCATTTAGATGTACTACTCCTTTCCACTTCAATGAAAAAAGGCTGGGTTGTTGAGTTGGTTGTCTTTTCTTTCTTTCTTTTTTTTTTCCCCTTTTGCAAAACTAACGATGTTAACTATGTCTGCCAGTAATACAGAGACTTTCTTCCATCTGCCTGCTCCATCCTTTCATTACTGTGATACCCAAAAATCGCAGGTTGGAGTGGTTCTGAGAGTCGGAGAGGGCTTTCTGGCTAAGAACTGGAGTGCTATTCCAGCACAGGCGGAGGCATCCCGGCCACTCCTGCAGCCAGAATGGGAGCATTTTCTACAGCGAGAGGGGATAAAATATCAAGGCTACTTTACAAGATAGGCTGAAGGCTTGAGCGTAATTATCTTGCCAAACTCTTTTGCCTTGAGTATTATCTATCGCTCTGTAGTTTTCTTCCTCACAGAAAGGTAGATATTAAACTCTATTTTTCTTGTGGCCATAAAAAAGTAATTTTCTCAAAATTATTTCTTCCAGTCCTGCTAAACCCAAGAATCATAATGCAGCAGGACCCCCATCTTTCCCGTAATTACACCCTGCCTCCTAACTCCTTCAACACCAATTTCTCAATTTATTTGGATTATGTCTGGAACTGCAGTCATACGCAGAGACTGGGCTCTCTGTCTTATTATTACACAGACTAAATTGTTTTAAAAATGTAATTAAACATTTACCTTGAAGACAATGCTTTGTCTTCGTTAAGAAGCGTGATATCTTAATGTAACCTAATTTAGAAAACCTTTAATTTCTAAGCATTTACCTTCAAGACAATGTTATGCTAAACACAAAGCAAAACAAAAAGATTTCTTAATTTAACCTAATTAAAAGATAAGCTTTCAACTTTTCTATCACTGCTGTATAAAATGAAGAGCTAGGCATAGCCTTTCGGTTCCAAACTGTCTATTTTATTATCCCTCTGGTTTGTTCTCAGCTGTCGATTTTATTATCCGCCTTGATGCCCCGAAATCCTCTTAGAAAGCAGAGCTATCTAACCTTTTCGGTCCTGGGGCCATCTATAAGAAGATCAAGGGACCACCACTGCAATAGTAGAGGTTTTTGGCTTGGTGGGGTTGGTTTGGGTTTTTCGTCGGTGTTTTTTTGGTGGTTTTGTGGGTTTTTTGGGTTTTTGGGGGGTTTTTTTTGGTTTGTTTTTTTTTTTTTTTATAAGGCTGAGACAAAATGCAGCCTGCTGCTTGAGATGTCCCCAGGGAAGAGGAAATCTGAGGAGGGTGAAGGATTATTTCCATTCAGTCTGAGGCCGAGGTAGGGTGTTAGGTGTTGGAAGAATGGATGATGGAAGCCCACAGAGCAACGGTCTCTTGCTGCTGCTGGTCCCTGGGGGAAAACTGATAAATGCACGAGGCAGGGGATCAGTAAAAACCCTCCCAACTGCATCAATGCTCAAAATAATGGAACCGGCAGCCGGCTTTCGGGTTTCTCCCCCTTCTCCTGAGCTGCCCTGCGAAGGCGTGCAAAGAAGCAAAACCAAATCATCCTTTGCAAGCAGCTCCCCTGGGCTCCAAGGAGCCTGCGGAGCATCTGCCGTGCTCAGCAAGGCTCCTGCACGACCTGCCAAAACGGAGCAGCCAAATCTACTCCCCTCTCCCTCGTGGTGCAGCTAGGGAGCAGGGAAAGGAGAGCAGCTGTGCGGAGTGCTCCTCGAGCAGCTGCTCCCGAGGAAACGGTACGTGGTGGCTGAGAGATGGTGCCCGCATCTCCCTTTTGCTCAGCCTGGACTGGTCCTGCCTGCAAACCACAGGGGACGGTTCAAAGGACACATTTCAAAACCAGGTAATCAAGATGCAAATTTGCCTCCGAGGGTGGTTGCGTTCAAGGTCTACCGGGCAGCCACTAGACAGCTAAAAGCACAAGGCTTACTTTTTAGTTTTATTTTGACTAGATGAAAGCCTGCGGCAGTTGTGGAGGTGTAAGGAAGGGTAAGGCAGGACGATCGCTGGCCTTGGGCATAGCCGGGTGGATGGCAGCTCCGGAATCCTGCTCCTAGCACGGCTCTGCTGCCTGCTTTGTATCACTTAAAGCACTTTTCATAGGAAAATTACAACATAGCTGGTTCTCAGCTGAATGGTTCAAAATGTGGGGCCCTGCACCACGCTCCCGCTAGACCCAGCAATCAGATCAGGTATTTCTTTGCTGGTGTTAGTTATTTATGAAGAAGGAGCACACTGAGCGCAGCAGATGATGTCTTTCCTCGCAGCTCCAGCTCCTTTCCAGCCTACAAAATGTTCTCTTTTAGCTCTTCCAAGTTTAGTCACATCAATACTTCGGTGGCTCCAGTTTACCCTTTCCTGTACGCCTTTCCCCGCCGCAGCTCCTCTATCTCGTACTCACAGCACCCAAAAACCACCTCCGGTGACCTCCACCCACCCAGCTCTGCTTCTGAACACTTTCGGATGCCTTCGGTTTAGGGTGGTGTCCCTTTTTTCCTCTTTCGCTGCTAATTCTGCAGCAGATTTTGCATTTTTGTAATGTTTATGAGCAGGAACACTTTGGTTTACCGTCTTCACCTCTGGTATAGCATTACCTCAGCGGCTGTCTGTCAGATTTGGTTAGTGCTTGTACAGTACATTGAAGGTTAAGGTGTGTGATCAGGATTTAAGCATTTGGGATTCAGGTGTACTTCATAGCAGTTGACTGTGGGCTCATAAACACCAGAAAGGACAGTTTTGTGTGCAGAAAGGCGGTTCCTAAGCCACCTGAGGCCCCTGCTCCCCTCCTCACGCCAGGCGGTGAGGCAGTGCCCACCAGGCCCTCAGGGCGACATCACCCCCAGGGTACAAAGTCCCTCCTGGGGGCTTTGACCCTCTGGCACACGCCAGACCTTGGGTAGCAGCCTACGGGGGCTGCGCGGGCAAATCCGCCCCTCAAGAACCCTCACAAGGGGTGAGGTGAGGGAAAGGCGAGGAGGCCG
>NW_009621931.1:0-4017 GCF_000690535.1 Cariama cristata
ACACACACACATATATATAAAAATATATATAATATTTATTTCTTACTCTAACTTTGGAAATTCAGGCTTTCTTTCTAATTAACTATGCCCCCACGTGAAGTATTGTGTAGTCTGAAAAATACAAAGTATTATTTTTGGATTCCTGCTATATGCTAGTGACACAGCGGCAATATTAACACTTCATTATACATAACTGCCAATTATAATGAAACTCTGAACAAATGAGCATTTTAGATTGACGAGTTTTACTTCTTAAAAATATTTTTCACCAATGAACTATCTCTTTAGACATCCTTTGAATGACAAACTTGTGTATAGTGGCTAATTCAAAGCACAATATTTTAACCACAAACTGTTTGCAGAAGATACACTTCTTGAGCTGAAAGTTTTCAGATTTACAGATAATTTTATATTTCAAAAATATGTCTTCATCTGTTACCACTTTTGCTTACACTCAAGAGTCAATTATAGCTAATATATTAAATTAAAGAGGTAGCTACGAACTTATTTGTATCTGTAAATGTATATATTTATCACATATAAGACCCTTCACCTATGTCTATTTTAGTAGCAAAGTGAGTTGTGCCACCGCCTCCAGTCTCAGAAATGTAAGTGCATGCAAAGGAAATAAAACAAGTTTTGGAAACTTGTTTGATTGACAGACTAGAAACCTGTAAAGAAACTGCTACCTTTATGAGGAGCCTGCTAACAGCAATTAATTCAGGACACATAAGTTGTTCAAAAGCAGGCTAAAATAAACTGCATCTCTTACCGCACTGGTGTTGCCTCATGGTGTTGTTTCAGAACATGTGGGATGTAAGAGTTTGGATAGCAATATCATGGTGCTGAAGGAAAGCCTGGATGGACCCTTTTGCTGTTGTCTGGTGTCTTATTACTTCAGTCAATCATCATGCTTTCTTTTTAACAAACGACTTCTTTAAAATGTATCTTGGTTTGATTTCTGTTTTAGTATTAAAGGGGAACAGTATAATTTACCAGTGAGGAACTGGATCTAAGAGTGTCATTTGTTGCCCTGTGTTCACACTGCTTTAAGATAATGATTATTAATAGCTTAAAGCTGTTAAATAAAACTTTAAAGGGTTTTTTTTGGTTCTTTGCTATTTGGGGATCTGCTAAGTCTTCCTGATGAAAGAATGGCTTTCAATTTCAGGGAGGGGAGAAAAAGCCCACTATATTCTACCAATTGAGCTATATATTGTTTCCCTTTAACTGATCACATCTTTCTCTCTGGGTCGTGCTGGTTCTCTTTCATTTTTAGATTGAAATAAATGTTTCTATTTTAAAGTTACTAGTGTTGATTTCCTTGCTGCATTGTACATGAGGAAATGTGCACTGAATTAAGTTGTTAACATTTTAGAAGGTGCAAACTAATACTGTAAGCATTGTTTTCATGTCAATTTTTAAATTGCGTACTGAGTACTAATTATAACTTGCATGTTCAAGTGTGTGTCTTACCCCTTTTTACACATAAACCCCTCCCTTGGCTTACCTTCTATATGGCTGCCTACCAACACGGTCACTGAATTTCAAGCTAGTGGAGGTTCCACTCTTCTGAACCTTGATTTCTTTGGGCCCGTGGATGACAGTAGCTCTAGCAGCACCACCACAATCCCAGGTCAGCAGAGTGTTAAAACCACAAATGTAATTTTATAGCAACTTACTAGAAGCATGAGCACATCACTTGACTTTCCTATAAACAAGGAGAAATTTTACATTGCATTTCTCTAAAATGTCTTTCTACTGCATTTTTTCCTTTAATCTGTGTTCTGTTTTCTGATGTTTTGTATCGAGTGCGAAGTATTTAAAAGGTACTGTCAGCTCTGCTTTTGTCACATGCTGAAGGAATGAATGCTCTTATGCTCTTGCAATTAAGATGTTAAAACACTTGTTTCAAATGAGAAATTTTGAAAGTTAAATTTTCTAAGCACTTAAGAAAAATTGAAAAATGCTGTAGGTGTGACGATTCCCCAAAAATGAGGCTTGTACTCTCTACCGAATGACTGTCTCCAAATTACAGGATTATGATGTTACTTGGAAGTTATGTGTGAATATAATGTTATGGGGCTTAACACATCAACCCCAGTGGCATTTGCTGCTACCAGGAGGTTGTAAATTTTTTTTCTGTGTGGGATCTACTGATACTAATGATAAAGAGAAAAAAGTGTTTTAACATTCATAATAGAAAACAAGGACAGTTGCATGTCTGTGGGACATCAGAAGTTCATGAATGTTAATTATAAAACCGAAGTACTTTGTCTGCAACTTATTCCCTTAAAAGGAGACAAAACCACCACTCTCTCCATTGAATAATATATGAAAGTAATTTACTGCATGGTTTTGACGTGCTCTGAGTATTTTGTGTGAGCTTGTGAAAACCTTACACTTTAAATAAATTTCTGCAGGAATTTAAGGGAACATTTTTGGGATTTATCCTGGCATAGATTAGGTAGATAAGGCAAATACTCTTTCAATATGATGCCTGAAGCCATGACAGTCACTTTCTTCATAGGAAGGGCTTTTTTTTCCCTCTTGATGATTTTAATTTTTAAAAATTCAATTTTAAGAAGTTTAGGGTTTTCCCACTTTTCAAATAAGTGCTTGTGTTATTATTGTATTTTTTTTGTTTTTAAAAACTTGCTTTTTAGTTTTGAAATCTGATAATTGAAGGCAATTTTATGGCATCTCATTCCAAATGTCTTTTTATTCCACCCTTGAGAAATATCATTATCAAATGAAAGATGGCAGGTTTGTTGCCGAAGTGATAGGGAGCAAATTCAAGATGCTTGAGTCTTACAGGTTCTTTTGTAAGTGTGTGCAAGTCTATCGACGTAAAAGTCGTCAGTACCCAGTACGTGTTACTGCTCGTGCAGTCGGGCACATTCTTGTGTCTGATGGTGTGCACACTTGAAGTGATTACTGGAGGATACTCTGTTAGCTTTTTATTCCATATTTTTTATGTTGTTGTTTTTTCATCAAGTTACAGGTATTATCACCTTCCCTGGTATGCCCTATAGTGCCTTTTTTTTTTTTGGCTTTTCTTTCCTCCTGACTTGTTTCTGGGAAAGTCATTTGTTTCTTGGCTTGCAGCTCGTGTGTTTGTGTGTGTGTTTAGGAGCTTTGTGTGGGGTTTGGTTGGCTAACTTTCCTTCAATATCTCATTAAGGTTTTGCAGTGCTTTCCTTAAATATTCTCTAATCATTTGAATAAAATGGAGAATATGCAACTCTTAAAAATAAATAAAATTATTGAAAGACAAATTGTTAGATCTTTTGGCTTAAAGAAGAAACTTTTATCAGTAGTAGAAGTTTATTCTTTCTCTGAAGACCTTAGATTTCCTTACTATAGATCTACACTGTATTCTTCTCAGTCTGATTTCATTAGTAGTCAAAATAACTTTTTAATAAAAATTTGCATTCCACGTCATGAACAGGGAGTTACTAGTTTCTAGTATGTTCCCACAGATTTAATGTATTGTTTTATTTTTCATGTTAGTAGTCTAACATAAATGTAGCTGAGTATGAGGTATTTGAAGAATAGTAAATTGAGCAATGACATCGCACTACAATGAAAATGAACTCAGGACTATAAATGTGAATATCTAAATGATGTAACTTAAAAGGCTGCATTTAACATTTGTTGCAGAGTTGCATGTCAAAGGACTCCTCGTTTCAATTAGTTTTCCAGTTTGTACCTTAATGGGATTTCGCAGGCTTCTGCAAGTCAAAGTGTATTTCTTCAAGTCTTCCTCTCCCTGATTGAAAGTGGATATTCTATGGAATAGTTGGGCTTTTTCCTATTTCCAAGTTCTGTAAACATCTGACAATACATAAAGTCTTGGTATGCTGGTCTCAGGACAGTACATATTTTTGTTTTCAATGAAACTGGAGGAAATTAACTTTGAAAATCCAGACTTAAAAAAATATATGTTGAAAGGACAGCTGATTAATTTCTAATCAACCCATATTAAATGGAGCAAATCTTCTCTTCCCCTCCGCC
>NW_009621931.1:4048-28204 GCF_000690535.1 Cariama cristata
CCCCCCATGTCCTGCAGCTTAACCAGATGATTTTTCTTAATTTTGCTCTTTGGTCAGCTTAGTTTCCTAACAATGAAAAAGTACTTAACTTGTGCAGAAATGACGAATGGTCAAGACACTGCTTGGGGAGTTTGTGCAAAGCAGGGATGAGGATTATTAACCTCATCTGGTTGTGCACATCGTACTGTAATTACTGGGTGGAGAAGGCAGGACATTAGGCACAGGCATTTTTTTTATTTAGTCATCTTTCAGTATTTCAGGAGTACTTCTAAAAATGTCTTGATCCAGGCAAGTAAACTGGGTGAAATCATCAGCCCATCAGTTTATAAAGGCTGGTTTTATATTGGGTAGCTACGTGGGACCATCGTGTCCAAGTATTTGCCATATTTGTTCTGCAGTAGTATGAAATGCTTCTGTGTTATCCAAACCAGCTGGCACTGTTGTTACACTTGTTTAGAATGCAGGTGTCTATAAAATACGAGGCTTCTGTAGAAAAATTTTACAGTGTTTTTGAAAAATACTTAAAACTGTGGATGGTGCATATGCACACTTTGTTTAAACCCATGAAGCATAAAATAGCTGAAACTGTAACTAGAGGAATGTCATCCATTTAAAATGCTTCTGAGCAACAAAATGTGTTGTAGCAGTCTTTCCTCTTGATTTATTTTGATAATTCTCTAATTCCTAAAGACTTTGGTAGAATTTCACCCATACATATGTATTTTTTTAGATGCAGGTTTCCATTTTTTGCATTGTTTTCAGAAGGACCTTTGCTGATAAAATTTGAAATCCACTCACTATGTATGTGATGTCAAAATTCAGCATCTGACTTAAGATATCTGAAACTAGGAAATGAAGGCTGAAACATCCAGTATTTGATGCTTTATAAATACTTGCAAGGTGAAAAGGGAGCATAGATTAAAAGTTTTATTAGCATTATACATGTTGGTTTGTAACTTTTTTAATGGTGTTCTGCTTGTATGTATCACAAAAGCTGCTTTTCCTCACTGAAAAAAAAAAAATTAACACAGCCTCTTGTGAAAAGCAAGATACTAAATGCACTCTAATGCATGCTAGTGCTGGGTGTAATCTCTCCTTAAAGAGTTGGTCCCTGTTAACATGCAGCATTCTTTTAATACAAACAATTGAGTTGAAGTAATTGAAACAATCCATTTCAACACAGCTGACATTTTTACAGGTGTTTCACTCTAAAAGGTAAATCAAATTTGTTTTGTTTACTCTTAGACTGAGACCTTGTATGCCAGACTTGATCCAATGTGTGTGTGTTTTGTAGTACAACTATAAAAGCTACTGAAAGAGGGTGGGGAGAGCAGACGGCGTTTCAGAAACGCAGACCTGTTCTGTCATGTTCTTTTCATGTATCTTGAAATTATAAATGATTCAGATGTTTACAGAAAACAGTCTCTAGCAAGTTGGTCTGTGGCTAATTGTGGTTATACTTGCCTCCAATCATCACTGATTATCATTTTGTACTATAAGGTGTGGATCCCGAGTTGTACGAATTGACAACCTCAAAACTGGAAACTTCCAATGCAAGCAGCAGAGTGACTGATGCGTTTGCAAGACTCATGTCCACAGTGGAGAAGGCAAGCACGTCCACAAGGTAAATACTCTTTGTTGCGCTTTTTTCTTCTTTTTCTAAGGGTGGCTTGAAGTGTGAGGAGTGAATGTATGTGCTGTTTTAGGTTGGAAGTTCTTGAATGATCAGAAGGCTTAAATTTAATGATTAAATATGAAATTCATAGTACTGTAGTTCATATTTCAAATTATCATGGAATGCTAAAATAAAATGGGAAACAGTTTGAGCTGGAAGAAAAAGATCACCAGGACATAAGTTGAAAAGCTCGTGCCAAAGGTGGAACTGGAGCAAGCTACTTTCTGAATAACAGAGCTGATTCCTAAGAATGGAAGGGTAGACTCCACCACACAGTTCAGCGACCTAGGACTTTGACAGACGACTCTCCTCAGTCTTCTGTGTATTTTATAGATACAGAATATTCCACAAGTAAAATGATAAAACTGACTAATAATTACGACAGTATTTGTCCATTCTCATATATTTCTAGGACCTGTCAAAACTTCATTGACCAAATATCAGATTCATTTTGCTGCTGCAAGTTAAGGAACGAACGTATAGTTGGTTTAGGGTCCTTTCAGCTTCATGGATCTCGTGAAATTCTTCTGTACTTTTTTTGTATATAGAACCTATAGAAAGGCTTTAGGTGTCAAATGTCTTCCTTGAAGTCTAGCCTGTTGAATGAGTACAGGATAGTCTCTCCATTTATAAGCTTGTATTCTTTGGGTTTATTTTCTGAATGTGTATCTTAGTAGCAGGATCCTGGACTGTCTTAACATGTAATTAATGTCTCTGCGCATTAAAAGAATTGCTGAGTGATTCTCACCAAGTAGAACATTTCTGTTGTTGAGGAAGTGCATGCCTCAACATGCAACAAATATTATTTGCTTTGCAACTAGTAGATAGTAACGTATCCTCACTCGTAAGTGAGCTTTAGGTTTTATTCGACACTCGAGCTAGATGCGTTTCTGTGCAGCATAGCACTTGGAGAGGAGGCATGGTTGAAGACTTGTGGCAATTGTAGTTATTTGTAATGGTGGGAGATAGCTGGCTCTCTTAAAATGACTGAAACTATAATTTTCAAGAGCTCTTTTAAAACGTGTTCTTTCATTGAGAAAACTATCTTGCTAGTTTTCCTGCAGTGAAAATGTTCAAAGTGAACACTGAATAAAAAAGATCAACAAGCCATGGAATTTCAAGGGAGGACCAGTAGAGGGAACTCCACACTTCAATGCTGATTTTTGTTTCTCGGCTTTTGGATTGCCTGTTTTTCTATCCATGGAGTGCATATGCTCTTTCTGAAGGTACACTAGTGGGAAAGTTTGACTTTCACTAATTAGAAAACATAGTTACAGCTGAAATAATCTTGTAATATATTCTAAGTCTAATTAAAAGTAACCACAAATTCATAGCAGGACATACAAACTCCAAATGTATCTTTGTTAATTATTCTGTTTCCACTCAGATTTGTGCCTGCTTGCTTGCTTTAAGATGTCTTAGCTTGCTTTTTCTTTGCGAAGGAACAGGAAAGTCTGCTTTGTATAAATGAATGTTGACCTTCATTTCCCTGTGTTGTTTTTTTGATATGAAGGGTTTGGGTTTTTTCCAGTGCTTCCACAGTGCACTTGAAAGCTCTTACTTGCACTGTTGAAGCTCTTTATCCAGATCTCAAAGTTCTTCCCCCGCTCTGGAGAGCATTGCTTACTGATAGAAAGAGGTTCTAGATCTGTGCTGTAGCAATATATCAGGCTGGGGACCTCAGATTTGGTGGCTAACTTCAGACACGCACAAGGATTAGCTGTTTTAAAGCAGCTGCTTTCAGTGTTGCATATATTTTCTATGTTTTTGTCAACTGTGAATTTAAAAAATTTCAGGTGTGTTTTCTTTTTTGATTTCATGCTCTCAACAAGTAAAGCAGTCTGGTTTTCTGTTTTTCAAGCTAGAAACCTTCAGAGAAATAAGAAGGTCTCATCTCGGCAGTATGCCAAATATTTTGCAGTATGTTAGCTTTTTGTAATAAAACTGTTTTTTCTTTTGAAATTTTTTTATTCTTTCTTAATGAACTGGAGACTTTAAAATAGGAGTGGCTGGGTACAGCCAGCTGAACGAGGATGACATTCATGCGCCAGCCTGGAAGTATGGACTCTTAGCCATTCATGATAACTGATCAGGGGAAGATGGGGCCAGTGGCTTAACGTCACTTTGGCAACTTCAGTTGTGCTAAGGCTCTCCTATGTCTGTAACTTGTCTGAATTGAGGATCTTTAGGGTAAAATTTAGAGTGAAAATGCCATTGTTCAGCTGTAGGAAGCCATGTGAAGAGTCGTCTTTGTCTGAAATAGCCCCGTATTTTGCTTGCAGACCCATCTCTTGAAGCTGGAAAGTCAGTTTCTCAAAAGGAAAGTGTTGGGATAGGAGGGGAAAGTTCCTCCTCAGTTTGAGCCTGAAACCTTGATGAGAGGAGTAACCATTGAAGGTCAGGGATCCCGTACAGCATTCCACAGAGACTCTGCAGCCTTGCCCGGTTCCGTAGGATTGGCAGAGATCAAAAGTTTATCTGCTGTCTTTTTGAAGGAAAGCAGAGCACTGGTACCTTTCCAAGAACTGGCCGAAACCCTCACTTAAACCGGAAATACTCCTTGGGGCAGTGTTGGATGGAGCAGGCTAACTCTTAATCACAGAGTGATATTTTTTTTTTTTTATTTTTATTTTTTTAAAGTGCATTTCTCTAGTCAACTCATTGTTGCTATTAGAGCTTGGCCTTGCTGGTGCTATCCACAAAACCCTTTGCGAAGATGAGACATGACTGAAGTCCTGAAAGACTTGGAACGTTGCAGGAAGGGGTTGGAATGCAAAACAGAACAGTGAGGTGTGAGTGACACATTGACAAAACATTCCCTATTTCTTGCTAAATTTTCTTCCAACAACTTTCCTGCCCGTTAGTCTGGCTAATTTCTTACAGCTTAGTGTTAACGTGCCTTTGAAAAGGAAACTTCATGCCAACAGGTAGAGGGACTGGTGCAGTTGCTTGGGTAAAGGCATCCCTTCTGTCCTCTGTCTCGGGAGGAAATGTAACCTAGTGCAAGAGAAGAGATGGATGGGGGCAAAGTGTTCTGTAGATGTTAGTTTTAAGATCTGAATGAGGCAGAGACCTTGTTTTGAGCCAAGGCTGGGTCCTTTCGTGGTGAGGTAATCAAAAGTTCTGGTTCGAGAGCAGACAGAAGTAGTACAGTTGCTGCTGACAATCCACTCACTTAGATGTCCATTCTGTAAGCCATGGTATGTAGAAGTTAGGAGTGCATGAGCAGAAGCTCTGCAACACACCCCATCACCCTGCCGCTCCTGACCAGGGTTTAGCAAAAGAGGCTCTTGACAATGGGAACGTCAGCAGCAAAAGTGGTGACTGAAATGAATGCACCTGACATGGCTGTTTCTCTTGCCTCTTGTCAAAAGACACCGCAGTTACTAGGCAGTTTGGTAAGTTTTAAGGGTAAAAACAGTCTGCAGTGATAATGCTACTTTGTCTTTTAAATTTAGAGTCAGTGAGTGATTCTTTAGGGTTGCCCTGGTGATATTTGCTGCCAAAGGTGTTGACTCTTACCTAGAAATGGTACTTGCAGTGTCCAGTACCATTGTCTTCCATAGCAACCTGTCCCTCTCCATTGAGGAATGGAGAATTTAGGCCATCTCATCCCTCTCTGCACTGAGGTGATTTAAACAAAGGCTTTGAGCCTCATCACCAAGTGATTGTATCTCTAGCTGTAACTTGGTCATAGTTAAGTAATGTTTGCTGTGTTAGTGTGTTAGCTTGTCCTTCTTTTTAGATACTTTTTACAGAACACATAAAGTAGATAAATTATTGCAAAGGGCCTCCAGCCAGGAGGGGAGCATTCAGTAATTGGGTGCGATTCACATCTGACTCTGCTCCCTGGTGTGCGTGTTCTGCAGTGATGTTGCAGAGACCAGCTAGTACAGCAAGAGCAATAGCATTGTCCTGTGATGTGATAAAGGTCCTGCGTATGACCACCGAATAAAATGCAGCGCTGCCTCTGAGACCCAGCAGTGCCATTTCTTAGCGTGCGACGGTCAGGCAGAGGAGGAAGAGGCATATAAATAGCAGGGAGTGCGAGAGCTCCATCTCGGTGCCTGATTAACAATTACAAGAACTCCTTTTAATGCGGATCTCCAAGTCAGCCCTCTTCGTTTGGCTTCCTCTGTCAAACACTCCTTTGTTAGCTGTAAATCCTTGATCACCAGGAGTTTGTACCTTTAAGAGGCTTGTGGTAAGTGATTACTAATAGTGGCACCAGATACTGATAACACGGTGGTGGGTGAGAACCACATTTCAACAGCTCAGAGATAGTCCTTCCAGTGCAGACAGAGCTGACTGTGAAGTTGTTAGAGGAGGCACATATTGGCTCTCTGCTTCTTCCTTCAGTAAATCCAGCACACAGCTTTGTTTATCCTCCAGAATTTGGTCATCTGCCTAGTCAGTGGCTCATGAAATTCCACTGCAGCAGAGAAAAGAAAATACTGCTGTTCTAGTGAAGGAAAGTCAGATTTACTATCTAGGCTGCCTCATCTAGAGATCTTTCATCAAGTGGAGATTTCAAGTAGCAAACAAAAGTGATAGTTCAGTGTCAACACAATGATCAGTGATGTCAAGGATGAGTTTGACTCCAGCTTTTTTTTTTTTTCTTTTTGTATAATTCTCCTAGCTAAGAAATTCTGAGACTGCTGCTGAAGCAAATGCATAGCGCCTTGCTTTCCCCTGATCTCTGATCAACTCAGGAAACAATCCTGATGGGTGCTGACAAAAGAAAATACAAGTACACACTACTTTGTGATTGGAGTGGTCATTGCCCTCTCATCGGCTCAGTTTAAAGTTTATAGCTAAGACAAAATATGGAAAGGAAACTTCTGCAGCGTTCTAGGGAAAGGCAGTTTATTTGGTTCAAGGCTTTTGTCTCAGTTTTTTGCCCCAAAGATGAGGGAGCTTACTTAGCTAGAATTTCTAATGTTGTTACAGGGTGTGCAGGTGCCTTTTTGGGAACTGGAATAATGTTTGATGGAAAACTGAATATTTCTAGTAATATGCAGTGTTCTTCAAAGATAAGCCAGATGTCTGTAAAATATGGTTGTTTGGGGAGGGAGGGGGGTCTTCTGTAGCAGTCTGAGCCAGGCTTCCTTTTACTTAGGAAATGTGAGGGTTTTGCATAATAGTGAGAAGCAAGCAACATGGGATTCAGACCTCTTTATTCATTTGCACTCAGTAATTCTTGTGAATAATGCAAAAGGCAAAGTAAACACCGATGATTCCCAAACTGCTGTATGTATCATTATGGCTATACATACTACTGCACTTCAAAGCAAGTAGCTACAAGTTGTGAGCCACCTTTTGCTGCTGATGAGGCCTGGGGGAAAAAAAAAGGGGGTTTTAGATCACGATGTAGAGCAGTATGATGTATAATCTGAGAATGGTCGTGTTAGAAACACAGCATAAGTACCTTTTTATTTTAAAAGTATTAAGAAGTAAGTTAGGAACATCTTCATGTCCTTTCAAGATTTTTCCACTTTATTTTGAAAGATTATACTGGATTTAGGTAGTTTAGGGCTAATGCTTCTATTGTCTTACCCCTAGTATATGGGCATGATTGTCTCAAGTGAGTTTCTTCATACTGGAACCTGCTCTGGGAAAAAAAAAAGGCAACACAAAAATTAGCATCTGAATAGGAAATCTTTTTTCTTTATTACAACTATATACAGGAACATTTTGCTGACTTTCTGTGTTAACATTTTGTTGGTAGGCAGGTAGGTATTATAACATTAGACTACCTTCAAGTAGCTTACAGAAGTGCCTGTCAATGGGAGGCAAACTGACAGAACATTGCTTCAGTCAGTGATTCTTTCAGTGTTCCAAGGTATATCAGGTACTGGATTAATGCACTTTGTTCTTTTCTTCTCAACAGGAAGCCTAAAAAGGAAGAACATCTTAGTGAAGAGGCTGCCAAGGTGATTTCTAGCCTTCCTGACTTAACTTTCATGCATGCCAAGGTGTTGATGTTCCCAGCCACATTAACACCTTCAACAAGCTGCCAAGAAAAGGTAGACTAAAGTGATGTGAATTGGACGTTTTCTATTGATTTTTTTTTTTTCTTCCCTCTGTGGGTCGTAAAAAGCAATCTTGCTTTAATTAAAAAAAAAAAAAGTTCAGATGATTTGTTGGTAAGCAGCACTAGAAAGGTATACATAGTTATGTATATTTATTTACATACTGGAGTCCTAAATTTATATTAGAGAAAAATGTAAATAATTGGGGGTAAATCTTTTTGAAGATCTATTCTTTTTGTTGTGCTGGGGTGTATACATTTATGTCTTTGTGAAATACACTGGTGTTGTCCTTCTTACAAAACTTTAAAAGTTTAAAAAAAAATTTAAAAAAAAAAATCCCGGAAACACATAATGAAAACTTCAATCTTCACAATCTGTGAAGTCCCCCTGAAAGGTCTTCAGATTGCATTGAGCATCTTTTTCTTTCCTGCATATATTAAAACACTTATTGCTGGGAAAAAACCGGAAGGTTACATTGTCCCTTTGCGGGTTTCAGTTATTGTTGTTTCTTTAGAACCCAATAATTTCTTTTGTGTTTTAACAAGCTTAAGATGTGTTTTTTTCCTTTTCTTCTCCCCCATCCCCTCCCCCTGTTTGATTGGTTGGCTGATCAATTTTTATGTTCTTAAACTTCAGTAGTGTGGCTCTGTCACTATATAGCCTTTTGAAAGATATGCTGTCAGTAACTTCTTGTTCCAGTTATGGATCACTGTCTAAACACTTGATTTTTTTGGTCATTAGAAGGTTGTCTGCTTTTAATCAGTTTGATTTGGGAAAGAAGGACCAAAACAATATGAATGTCTTACAATGAAATTTACCTGTTAAAAATTTTTATGTTCTATTGTACCACTATTCCTGTTTGATTTTGCACAGTGTAAAATGACATAATCATAGATTGCTATGGTTTTAGGCTGTATATACAGTAAAAAACTATGGGTTGTAAATGTCTGGGGAAATTCCTATGGAAAAAAGAGAGCTATGTAGAAGAACCTCTAAAAAGGTCAATGTGCATGCCCAAGGTCTTTTGAGATTTAAGTGTGTAAATTTCCTTTTAGCTTACACAAAATAAAATAATTTAAAAGATACATATGTATATAGTCTGCTATCTTCTTATACAGAATGTATACATGGTTCAAGTTTCTGTTGATGGTAAAATTGATGCACTGCATTAACAGTAGAACCTTCTAATTTGTGTTGGGCAGTCCCACAAAGCACACCTATGGGGGTCCGGCAGAAGGGGAAGCAGACTTTTCTCTAATTGTCCTGTCTCTTTGAACATGTTGTGATGTAGTCTTTTATTTCTGTCTCCAGTTTGCCTTCTGGCTTGCAGGGTGGTGTGGCTCAAGACATGTCGGTATTTTGGGTTAGAGACTTCTTCAAAGTAATTGGCAATACTTGGCTGTAAGAAACACAGATTATGGTGAGGTGAGAAAGGACAACTGGTTTTGCCTGTTTCTTAGCTAGAAATAAAAATGTAAATGTAGCATTCGCTGAAGTTTCCTAACATGTTAGCTTGCACTGCAGCTCTTTTCAGCAACATCTCTTCAGAGGATATCAGAGGACGGTCTGCAGGTAAAGCATGCTCTGGGTGCTGGTATTTCTTGAGGGTGCTTTGCGTGGGCATAGACCCTCCCATGTCTAACTTTTCCTACATGAACAGCTCTTTTCAAGTGCTCAGTAGTCACCACAGTTCATCACTTAACAGCTAGTTCTGAGAAATCTCCAATGCATTTTCTTACCTCTGCTTTGAATTCTTTATCGTCTGATAGCACTTGGGTCAGAGAAGTTGAAGCCTGCGTTTGATGGCGTTAGCTGGTAAGCTGAAATGTTGTCCTTGCAAAAGGCAGCTTTTTCCTTCTTGAAATGTCCCCGAGAGATGAGCACTGGAGTTCCACCTTTGTGAACGCAGGAGTTTCAGTGAGTGGTGGCTACTCGCAGTCGAGAGAGCAGCTCCGACGGTTGTGATAAAGTTAATTTGTAAAGGCTCCTTTGCCCTCTAATTAGTACCACAGCATACAATGCTGTGGTATCAAACTGCACCCTGTTGTAGCTGAAAAGGTTTATGTAAAAGCCATCTGCTTTACCATGTAGCCCCCAAAACACTTCTGTTTGCTGCTTCTGCAGATTTTCATTACGGTACTGACTTCATGCCTGTTACATGTCAAAATTAGCTTTGCTAATCTCACCAGTTTAGCATAGTTTTCTTTAGCGCGTCCTTATTATATCATTCAGTGCTGGTGTTGGCCTGCCGTAGGTTAAAATCAATCCTTTTGTTTTCGTAACTGTGGCGTGTCCCTTGGAGCCAGAGCAGTGGTATAGCTGCGGCAGAGAGCTATAGCTATTGTTTCAAGGAGAATATGTTTAGGAGCTGACTCATGATCCTTGTCTGGCAGCAAGTGGACTGAAGTATTAAGGAGAGGTGGGGGTGGAAGTGCCAGCTGCAAGTGGATCTTTAGTCTCCTCACAATTGCCTCTAGAGGCAGCTGCCCATTTGTCTTCCAGTCTCCAAGTGCAGTACTGGTGGCCTGCCGTAGCTGGGGGAGGGGGAAGAAAAAAAGAGATTTCTATTGTGACTGATGGACCAATCTGAAACTTTGTGAAACCTGGTACTACCTAGAGTGTGTTTATGGGGGTTTTATGTTCTTTCTGCCAAAAAAAAAAATTGCATCCCACAGACCTTCACGTCTCTGAAAGTCATAAATCTTCCATCTACATTCAGCCTTTTGAGGTGGGTGCAGCTTGCCTTAAAATGTAGCATTGCTTTTTGTCTTCTGGCTTAAGCCCCCTTCTTTCTTGTTGACTGTGGGATGGACAGACAGGGTCCTCTACCTCTCTCCTCCTGTCTTGTACAGGCAGCTTTGTTCTTAGGCAGAAAGTTTTGTGTAGCAGATCTGGCTGCATCAGGGTTGTTCTTCCGTGCCGTTCCCATTGACACAGCATGCCTTATCTAGTTTAATCTTGCCGGTAGGTTTACGGGCAGGATGATAATTGACACTTTCTGCACATCCACATTGCTATGCATTGTCATCAGACATGTCAATGTGTATCAGCTTCACTCGAGAACCAGTGTCATTTAATAGTGAGGCACTTCTGTGCCCATCCAACAGAAGCAGCAGAGGACACTTGGTTCAGATGCAATTGCCTCAGTTGGAATATGGCCACGAAGCAAAGTCCAAAACTCCGACTGTGAAGCGAGCTGCAGGCCCCCGAATGGCTGCTAAGAGGAGCTGGACTCTGCTTGTGTTATCTAACAGACTGCGCTCTGATGCTCAGTGGTTCAGCGCCGACTTATCGGGAACGCTACCACCTGCTGCAGGTGTTAGCAGTGCTGTACTTCCCACAGCACTTGAAATGTTAAGACCTTCTCAGGATATAGTTAGCTTGACAGATTCATTCTGAGATGCCAAAAATAAAGCTTACCAATAATGTACATAGATGCCCTCAAATGCAATTAGCGTGTACTGAAGTTAAGCCTTCATCACATTGGATTGTTGTACAGAATTTTACCTGGTAATGAAATCGGCATGTCGAAAGTTTTGTTGTTGGGATAAATATCTTGTTGTCTTTATAGGATGCAAGGGAGACTTCGCTCAGTGCATGTAAGATGGATCAGTCTTAGCCCAACCGCTTACATCTCAGTGCAACTCTTTTTTGCCAGTTCTGCACCTCTGCATAATTATTTTTTAGATTTCGGAGCAGCCTGAAAATACAGGATACTTGCAAAATACACTTGAACGTAATTTATAAAAGCATATGGCATCTAATAATTGCATAGCACCTGCTAGGAGTGTCTGCTACAAAAGCAACGAAGTTTTGCATGATCTGGCCTCTGTTGAAGCGCACAGCCACTAAAGGCAGCAAGCAGCCTGCTCTGCTCCCTTAGCTGAACCTGGAACATGAAAGGAGATGGGGAGAAACAACACGTTCAGATTCACAGAGCTAAAAACAAGATGAGGAGGAGCTGGAAGAAAATACAAAGCAAGAGCTCAGGAGAAGCCCTGAGTAGGGGAGATAATGTGAGGCAGGACTCGGAGTGTAGGCAGCTGGGATAGCTATAGGAAGAGCAGGTGGTGGAGAAAGTAGGATACAAGCATGAGGAGCAGGGGCATTTGGAGAGGAGAGAAAGCCTGGGATGGATTACAGGCGCACACACTGTGCCTGCTGGCTGCTCTTTGCCAAAATCTGGAACTGACCCTCAGACACCCAAGCCTCTGTGTTACTCTACTGCAGAGAAAATGTGTCAAACCCATCGGGTGAGTGTAAGTTGCATGCGTCACAACAGCCCGCTATTGCTATCGGTTATTTTTGGTAGAGAGTTGGACTGCAGACGTAAGGGGTTTAAATGCAGCTGCTGGTGCCTGTTTTAGCATTGATACAAGTCCAGATGTTAGAAGACCTTTTTTTAAAATTATTTTTAAATAAGGAGATAGATTATAAATCCAGAGTGTAGGCATAAAATCAAATCTTCAAAAGCTAAGCTCCACCGCTGTGATTTGAAACTGCAACTTCAGTCCAGTCATGCATCTGCAATGTGACAGTCGTTACTTACATATCATCCTGTCTTCACCCGATCCTTGCCTCGTGCCCTGCGCAGATTTATTCTCTGAATCAGCGCAGTGCAGTGAAGCTCTTCTCTGCAGGGCCCCTGCTTCGTATAGCTAAAGAGAAAGGATGGCCTTGTGTGGAAACTACGGAGAAGGTACAGTGGAGTGAGATGCTCCCCTGGCTTGAAGCAGCTGACCATGCCGGCTTTTTTGTGGTCACTTGTGCGTTTCTGTCACTTGGTGCCCAGCATGAGTTGCCTGATTGGGATGTGCAGAAATGCTAATTTCTCCGGGATGTAGCTTAAGCAGTTAGGAGCTTTGCTTGTTTGATATAGTCAGAGCTCTGCGACACCAGGGGTCAGGTGCATGTGCTAAACACCCAAAACTGCTGGAGCTCTTGTCTTCATCTTGTCAACCTGTTCTTAAACCTGTAATGTACGTCGTTATCCCTGCGTTACAGCAGGGTTGCAAAGATCAGCTCTGTCTGAAATGTCATGCTCCTCTTTGTAGTTTGTCAGTGGTATCTGAGAAGGACTCAGCTGATACCGGTGTCGCACACATCTCAAAGGTATAGGGGAATGCTCACTGTCTTACATCTGAATTCACTGTATGGTCACCGAAGAAAAGTATGTTCCTAGTTTAGGGGCTCTGGATCTTCCGCTGCAGATCCAGTGAGTTTTTTCAGGACCATACTCACCTAACATTAGGCATATATCTGCAGAGGTTCCTAATACTGTACTCCATGCAGGAATTGGATTGTGTGCCTTAAATAAGGCTTGAGACTATTTCTAGAATGTGAAGTGGCAAAGAAATACTTCTCACTGAACTAAAAGACACTGTGGCCCTGTGGAAGACTCTGTAACTAAAGACTAATTCAAAGGACAGTCAAATTAAGGTATCATAGATATTTTTAAATGTTTGCCTAAGCAGACTTAATGTTCATTCTGGCATGGTTTTCCACATGCCTAATGATCTTTTTGGCATAGTTTTGTGTGTTTAAGATACGTACCCATGTGTGCAATAAACTGAACTGAGGCATCAAAACAAAGCTGACCCCTCAGGCTATATGCCCTACGGTGCTCTGCTGGCCTTCCACCTGTGTCCTCGCTGCCTGTGTGCCCCGGGTGGCATTTGCTGCTGCCCTGCTACACCTCTGCTAATGCTGGCACTTGGGCTGTCGTGACCGATTCCTGCTCCTTCAGGCTGGATCGTCAGGGGTTTATTAGTACCTACGTATGTGCAGTCCCATGCTGCAAGCGTTTGCATGGTTGACACCAGGTCCAGCAAGCAAATCCCCTCAGAATACGAGTAGGTTTCCTGCTGGGATGGTTGTCATTGTGTGAGCCTCACCTCCCATATTTAAAGTGATGGAGTTATTAAACGGGGAGGGGAAGCAGAGGGGCAGGCTCAGCTCAGCAGCCCTGTCTGTGCCTTTGTGTCTGCTTTTTCAGTGAAATGTGTCTCCATTGTTTTTAAATCTTTAAGTGATAAAACACTTGGTGTTTTTTTTCCCCTCAGACAGGGAAGAAGTGCAGTGAGGGCAGCTTACTGAAGCCAGGTGTGGTTTTCAAGACGGCCATAATCTTATAAATGGCAGGAAGTTTTGTCTCGCCTGAGCCGGTCTTCAGAAGCTGTTACACGAGGGGAGAAAAGTTCTTTGGATCAGACCTTAACCTGTTGACTGGCCTCCAGCTGCTCAGGAGGACACCTCGTAGGAAAAGGAGTTGTCCAGCATCCCTCAGGTAGTTGTGGCCTTGTGCCGTAATACCGAGAGCACCGCAAGCCTTCCTGTGGTACAAACCCTGAAGATCACTGTGGTGTTCAGCTGCGTCCTAGTGAGCCGCGCTGGGCCAGAGCAGACCTGGCTCTGCAGAGGGGTAAGCCTTTTGGACTTGTGTTTTGGGGAGAAAAAGCCCTCCCATCCCACCCCAACCACTTTCGGTGGCATTGTCACAGCACCTTGTGCCTCTTTGGGGAGTTTATCTGTAACGGAGTCGAACTCCAGTAAAGAAACAGACAAATTGGCTTCTTCCGTGCAGGTCCCGGTGATGTTTCTGTTGACTGCAGCCTGTTCGTATAAATATCCAAAAGAACGTGCTAGTCAGGGTCTGCCCTATTGCTTGGCATAGCAACAAGTCTTGGCCACAGTGACAGAGGGAAAGGGAAGGCAGTCCTGCTGCTCCTGCCACACAACTTTATCCCAGCGTGCTTTTTCAAAGTCCATGGACCGCTATCTGGTGAGAGGAGCAGGCTGATGTACGGTGGGATGTGCAGAAGACCACGTGTGTGGTCACAGCAGAACTGGCTCTGTCTAGTGTCTGGTTCTAGTGTCCCCTCGGGCTGTCACTCAGGTCTGCAGTGCTGTCCTATTGACTGAATTTGTAATTTTTGCTGTGGTTGGAGCTGGTTTTTCAGGTCTTCTTCAGCTGGGGAAAAGAAGGGTGTGACGACACTGCCTGGAAAGAGCAAGTGAACGCTGGTGGCTGTGTGCAGATACTCCACAAGTAGTTGGACTGCTGATTTTCTTGCTCCTTTATGCTCACCAGTCCAAGGAGTTTACAGAAGATGAGTCAAGGTTTGCTGGATCTCTTCCTAAGGTCCTTCAGCTCTCCACAGCAGCCTTGCAGAAGAGTCTAGGAGCAGCTTCCACAGGAGCTCAGAGCGGAGTGGAAAGTATCTAACAGGCTCTTTCAAAAATGGAAGGGCTGGCTCCGTAAGGCCTTTTCTGATCACATTTTGGCTTTTAAACTATGGGGAGCCTTAGCACAAATACAAAGCATGTCAGTTTTGGAAACAAATCGAAAGCAGACATGAAGCGTTCCCCACACACACCTTCAAACCCTCCCTTTCCTCTCCCTCCCCAGCACCAAATTGCATCAAAGATTTTGTCCCAGTCTCAGCAACTTGGACCTGAAGCCTGTTTGCACATGAATTCTACTACCAAAAAGGGTTTTTTTCATGGCTGTGTTATTTTTCTGAGTGCAGGGACTCTGTTTTCATTAGGAGCACTAAAGCCTTTTGTCACTTAGTTAATGCTGAAGCGAGTTAAGAATCAGCATGCAGCTGGTGGCGGGTGTTTTGCAGCTGTTAGGACTATTGCAGGTTACTCCGCTTTCTCTTGGACTGAGCTGCCTCCTGACAATGGCAAAATGAGCAGTTGTATGGCTGCTTTGTGCTCTTAAGGGTACAATTTTCCCTCCTTTTCCATTTTGAAGGGGTGTCCTCTCCCTTTCTCTCTATTCTTGGCCACCTAGATGAAGTCTGTTCTGGCAACTTTCCTCCTCCTTTGGCCAGGGAGGAGGAAGCAGGGTGGAAAGGGAGGAACAAACAGCTGTCCTTTAGGTTTCAAATCAATGGAGCTCCTTAGCAGGCTGGCAGCGTGAGCTCGGTCATTAGGAAAGCTGCTCTTTCATTCAGGAGGCGGCCTGAGCCAATTCTCCCCCGGTCCAGGACCAAAGAGGTAGGGAGTGTGGTCCTTTCCAGCTTGTAGGACCATTGCAGCTGGCACAGGCTCCTGTTCCCAGTGTTTCATTCATGCAGTGCACTGGAGGACCGCGTTGGCACTTCGGAGGTTAGTCTGTCTCGGGGAAACTACTGAAACGTTGCAGTATGCGTGCTTGAATTCTCTTCTCTTCCCGAAAGCCACCTTCCCCCGAGATTGTGAGTGGATGTAGGAAGGAGATCTGGATTTTCCAGTTAAGCCCTGCTCGGGTTAAGCCTCGGAGTTGAGCAGGTTTTAAGAAAAGGAGATGGATGGGGGCTGTTAGTACCGTAGTTCCCCTTGGCCTGCACGGGCAGTGCTGCGTAGCAGCCGGGGGCCCCGCGTGTAGGTCTAGGCATAGTGAATACCTGAAGCTCCGGGTGATTTCTGCAGGACTTGCAGGCCTTACCTCAGTCCTGGCAAGAAAGATGGCATTTGCCTTTGTCTTCCGAAATGGGTGTTGATCCCCTCGCAGGTTTTTTTTTTTTGTAAACTGCGTGTGGATCGTGGCTCTGCTAAACTGGTGTGTTGCGTGTTGGGTTGTATTGTGACATTTATGTGTGCTGGAAAATGGACTGAACCACCAGGAAAAGATAGTCAAACCGGAGCTGGACCGATGCACACTTAGACCAGAGCCTAACTAACACCGGTGAGGTGTAGCTCTGCCCAGGCCAGCCTAATGGCACTGCAGCATTAGGGGAGATAGCTCAGGGCTTGCTGTCAGCCTGTTTCTGAGCGTTCTGATCTCTGAAGTGTGTTTTGATCTCGGGGATGTGAGTGGGGAGGATCGCAGCTGAAATCTCATTAGCAAATAATAGGCCTTGTGTGCAGAAATCTGCCTCGCTGACATCTTGATCTTAGTCCGCCACTTCTGATCAGCAGGGTTGAAAATTCATTCTTGTTTTGCAAGTGTGAACACGATGTCACTGCCCTGGTTTACGAGTGACGGTGGAAAGAGCCGTGGTGTGCGGTGGCAAGGGAGGTTAGCATGTTTACAGGAGGAATTCTACAGATTTCCCAGTGTTGCTGCAGGAGAAGTTGATTTTTTGAGGGATACAGAAAGTGCTGTCTACAGCTATGGGATTTGAAAGATAAATGTGCCTGTAATAAGGCAGCAGATCTCATTTCGCTGCAGAAAGGTTGATCAGTGGAGAAAGTACTTCTTTCTCAGGTGTTCTGTTGTTTTCTCCATGAATTTGGGTGTCTAATACCCTTCTGCCACCTGGCATACTGCTAAGTGGTCCCTAAATCAGTAATGGTCCTCAAATTGGAGAGCTTGCAGGGTAATGACATGACTACCGCCAACAGATGAAAAATGAAGTAATGCAGTGGTATGCTATGCTGCCCCAAATTAGTAATTGCCACCTTCAAAAGAATAGCCCTACTCTCCAAATTTTAAAGAAACCTTTCAAGCCGCTGTTGTGCTGCGGGCAGGGACTTATTTGCAGCGCGTTCAAACAGCACGAGGCGTGCGAGGAGCTCCAAACCGTACCTTAGCATCCCCAGCGTAAAGCAGGAGGGGAGGCTGCGCAGCCGTGGGATTGCATCACCTTATATATGGGCACGAGATTTTTCTGGCCCTGCAAGGGCCCTGGTCCTGTACACTTGGGAGAGTTACGCTGCTGGAAGACGGGTATCAGTAGTGCCGTTAGCTCCTGGTAGGCTTTCCTTGAATTTGCAGGGTTGTCAGTGAAGGTGGACTCTGCAGGCAGAGAGGTTAGCAGGGCAGTTCTGATTGCAAGGAACTGCTGTCAGCAGCTCTCCAGAAGTTTTTAAAAAAAGAAAACAAAAAAAAAAAAAAGAAAAGGGGAAGACTGGTTTGGTTTATTTCCTCCGTAAGGGCTGAGTTGGTTCTGCAGTGACAAGGGTGTGACAGGCAGACTACAGCAAAGATGCACTCGGGGTTTCTCTCAGCCTGCTTCCCTGCGGCAAGCCCTGCGCCGACTTCCTTGGAGCAGAAGCATTAGGATAAAGCTAAAGCGTTGGGAGGTGGGAAAAGACTTTGATTTATGCACTTGTAGGGTCTGTTCAGTCTTTGCTCTGCCTTGTTCTCTTGTTTTCTGCCTGTGTTGCTTATTTTTGTCTCCCTGGGTACTCCTCCCAAGGCTTCTTAGCTCATTTGTGTTTAATCCTCCCGATTTGTCTACAGCCTCGGTTGCTCTAATCTCTGCAGGTCACTGTGCAGTTCGCATGTTTGTTACTCTGGCTCTTTGCTGCGATCAGCACATTTGATCATGGTTGAATTTACATCAAAGAAACACCTGACAAAGAAGCAGGCCTGATAATAGGCTCTAGTTTCTTCTCAGCAACCCAAACAGGTAGAGGCGGACGGAGGAACGCTGGCAGGATCACCAGGGAGTTCATGCTCTACTTTCGACGCGGCGTGCTTTTCTCTCCTGCCTGATGGAGCACTGCAGACCCCGCTGCTGCTGTCGGTTCCCCAAAAATAGAGCTGCCACTGGAAAAGAGGAAAACAAGACAGAGGTAGGCCATGCTCTTCTCCTGCAAAACAAACCCACACGTGGGAAACTGTAACTAGAGAGGGTAAGGAAAAGGCTCTCCTGCGGTGGCTGTCGTAGCTGCAGAAGGGCAGCTCAGGAATTGCAGGTGCCCTTTCCCTGCAAGGAGAGTTGGCTGAAATGCCAGGGTCAGGAGAGATGCTACAGTCGCAGTGGGATTGTTTCCTCCTGCTTCAGAGTTGGTCAAAGAAGAGGCTGATAAAGTCAAGAGTGGCTTCTCTAGCAGAACATTTCTACTTAAGTGTCTAAGTAGGGATTTTGCGTTTGCTTTTGTTTGTGTAATTTATGCTGCCCAGACTATTTTCCCTGCCTAGAGTTTGCTGTTAGGAGCTGATTTTTATATAATGACCCTATATAGTTATGTATGGTTATAGATACACGGAGACAGATCTATGTGATATTGGTGCAATTGGAATTACTCGGTGAGGTGCTGGATGCTATTTAGGTCGGTGCCAGGGTCCAGTACAGAGGCGTCTGATAAGTGCACTGCTCAGGGTTTTGCAGCACTCGGGAGATGCTCATCTTCGGTGTTGCAATGGTATTTGGGGCACTTACAGAGCCTCTGCTGAGAGGGGAACCAGTGGCACCCCGTCACGTCTCCCGTGTTTAGCAGCTGGTACTCTCAAGGCCTGCAGTTTTCCGAGAAATAAGTGAGTCTCTAGGCTCCGATTGATCCTGGGACGCTGCGTGTGCTCGCCCTGGGCTGAACACCCCTGAGAGGGGAAAGCTCAGCTTCCAAAAGGCTGCGAGGGGAGACTCGGAGCAAGGGGATGTCTTTGTTCCTCCGGCGCAGCACGCAGCAGTAGCTTTAGGATAGGAGATGTGAAACCAGGAGTAAATGCAAGCCTGTCTGTCCGAAGGGGATGAGTGTGTGTGCCGGGAGCTCCCCACAGCTCGTCCCTCCTCCTGGGACGTGGCCGAGGACTGCGGAGGTCCTGGTGTGCAGGAACCCCAGCCCTCCCTACTCTTCTGCACAGAACCAAGCCTTCTCATTCTTTCATTTAACTCGGGCTAACAAGCCGCTCTGTAAAACCTGAGTGTTTTGTGGGGTGCTGTAAAGTGGAGAGGGGAAGGGATGAGATCCTGTCGTCTTTAGACAGAAGCGGTAGCTGGAGCTATCTTCTGGTGCTGGAGCTCCCTGGGCTTCCACTCCGAGTACGCAGGGTTAAAGGCAACATCCCACTTGGAGGGATTCCCGGCTCCTTTCATTCGGAGCAGGGTTGGAGCTGGCGGGTTTCTCCCGGGTGTAAGTGCTGGTTCTTGGGAGAGCTGAGGATGGACAGGCAGGACAGCCCTTCGCACCTCACCAGCTGCTCGCCTCTCGCCCTGCCCTGCCGCTGTCGCGCTGATGGCCAGCTGTTTGGAGATTAAAGGTGCTAGTTTAAAACAAAAAATCAAACCTGCCTGCAGTGTTACGTAGGGATCCAGGATTCAAATGGGCTCACGATAAGTGGAAGTATTGGCTAGTTAAGTACTGCTTTGGAGTTTGCCCTTGGGAGGGCTACGGTTTCATAGTGTAGTTGTGATTTGAGATGGTCCAAGTCCTGCTTTGTTTCTTTTTCTTTTCTTCCAAGGATTTCTCTGGGTTCAAAGCCGCTTTCAGTTTTGAGCTGTTAAAACCATTTCCATCAAACTGTCACTGGCCATCCTTGTGTGTTTATGAAATAGGAAAACCACTTTTATTTTGTTTTCTACTGTTTTAAAACCAGGCTTGGGTGTGACATTTGGAATATCTGCTCTTTGCTTTCTGCCGTTTCCGCTGAGGAGTGTGACGGGACGTCTGGAAGCTGTGAATTACAAAGACAAGCTGTGCTAAAGCCCAGCTTAATTGAAAGATACAGCAGTTAGAAAAACACATCGCCTCGCTCCCGCTTCTTCCCTAGCACGTGAAGCGATCATATTGTGAATGAAAACGTAGATAAATCTGGATAAATCCCATGGATTTCTCTGGACCCACACGTAGGGCACTGTTCCTGTCCCAGCCGGCCAGCCTGCGCCCTCCAAGGCATCAGAGCCATTAAACTCAAGTATTAAACTCCCAGAAAAAGGCAAAACAGGAGAGGGGTGAGACCATCCCACTTTTCCTTTCTGGAAGTGCATCTGGATCTGGATGGATGCTGGTTCTTGGGGTTAACTCCTGGCTGCCCTGGGTCCTGCGTTTGCCTGCTGCCTGGGGGGCAACTACAGAGCGCAAATAAGCAGAGGCTTCGAATGAAACAAATGGGCAAATGAAATGAGAATCTCGCTGTGGCGTGGCCTTAAATCCTTGAATTGCATTAGTCTGAGCGGAAAGTCAGAAACCTGCGTCCCAAGATTAAAAATAACGCTGCCTTTATGAGAGCAGCGAGAATGGCCACTAATTGTTGGTTTACAGGAGAAAAGCAGAAACATGCTGAAAAATTGGCTCACAATGGCAGTTGCTGTATCATAATCTCCTCGTTCCTTTCTTGCCTTGCTAATAAGAAGTAAGACTAATTTAATTTTTACAACGTCCCAAATCTGTGGCTATACGATTCAGAGACTTAATAAGATTCTCCTGCCGAGCCAAGAAAAGCTTAGTGGTTTTTAGCTTACTTTCTTCTTCTGGGTTTCAGTTTCGAGACATTTGTGCAGTGGCTGAGACTTTTCTCTTTTTTTGAAAGCCTGTATTTCATCAGGATTACTGGTGTCTGTTTAAGTTATTATAGGTGTAAATTGATTGGGCTGGAGCCGAGTAAAATCTTGAGGGGGGGGAAAAAAAGGCAAGTTTTGGCAAAATGAAAACATTTTATGAGTTGTTTTGATTCGCCAAACTCTTTCTGGAGAGAAAAGAAGAAAAAAAAACACACACACAAAAAAATCAAAACACCAAACCTGTGTTGTTTCAGCATTTTCCAAATGAAAGGCTTTGAGATTTTTCTCTTTGAAGCAACTTGTTATTTTGAATGATCTTTGGAGCTAACTTTTATAAAGGGCTGAAGAGTCAAAATGAAATACTTGTTTCAGTCAACCCCAAATGAGTATTTTTTTTTTTTTTTTTTGGAAACTTTTTTTCAGGATTGCCAGCGAACCGAAAAAATCAGTTATTCACCCAGCTTTATACACCATATACTGATAGAAACTTCAGAGCACCCCAGTGACTGTGTAGTGCAGCTGCCGCTAAGCCTTCCATTTGTAGGTTGGTAAATGATTATGCTTCTCGGGGTTGCGTGAGATAGTAAACCATCAGTAAGCGCCTGCTTTTTCTCCCTGAGGTTAACAAGGAGGCAATGTTTTGAAAAATACGTTTCTAACTTTATTCTCGTTGCGTGGCAGGTATTAACTTTGCTGGCCGATGTAGAGTTGCAGGACCTGTTTTATGCAGAAGGCACAGGGTCACCTCTTTGGAGGCTTGGCTGTGTTAGGAGCGGTTTTAAAGCAGCAGAGTTGAGCTCAGCTTTGGGGATAGCTGTACCTCAAAAAGATGAGGGCAATGATCAAGTCCCTAATTGCAGGATTAAGTACAGTCAAAAACTGTGTTTAAAACGTGCTTTTCCTATGGTTACTCTGGGTGATAGACTGTATATAACGTGAAGGTATTTGTTTAAACCAGGTTGTTTTAACCCCTTTCGGCAGGACGCGTTTTCCCCGTATGAAGCGTTACCTGCAGATGGCACGGGGCAGTCTGGAACAACAGGGCCAAATTGCCGGTTTTACTGAAGCTGATGGAAAAAAGTTTAGATTAATTCCGGCAGAACAGACACCGTAACCAGAAATTGTCGGTCCTGCTCGCCTGGTGTGGATTGCAAGTCTGCTGGAGAGAAAGGAGTCGCGCCAAATAGGTTTGTTTCTGCTGTTTACCCTAAATCTTAATTTAAGCTTAAAGCAAGATGCCTCTTGGATGAAGGCCTTTAGCATTTAGAGCAGCACAAGAAAAGAGGCTCAGTGTGTTCAGTGCTCCCGAGGTTGCAGATTTCCCTGCGTGCCGCTGTCCCACCGGCCGGGGTGCGTCTCGGCGCCCACCGCGGTGGGTAAAGCCGGGTTTGCCTGGGCACGGGTACTAGGCAGGGGGAAGCCACCGTGCCTGCTCTGAACCTGGCGAGCAGGGCCGGGAAAGCACCAGCTAGGCTGGGATCAACTGGAGAGGGGTATTCTTCATCTTCAAATTATTTTTTTTTTTTTTTTTCATCCTCACTTTTGGAGAGCGCTGACCCTGGCTCAGGTTGAGGCATGAAATGAAGTTAGTCGGAGCCATGCGGATTCACTCCCCCCAGGAGCAGTGTGGAAAGGTCAGGTGTTTTCTCCCACCCCTTCTGAGGACACTTCAGTTCAGCAGATCCCGTGCCCTTGGAGCCCTTCTCCTTCCCCATCTCATTCACTTCATCCCCTGCATCTCCACTCCCCACAGGGACCCGTTTTCTGGACCTTGGGGTGCCAGCTCCTGCCTGGAGGGAGCGGCTGCGCCAGCCGTGCCGGGAGGAAGGTCGCGGCAGGAGCACGGGCCGTGGGAGGGGAGGCAGGAATAAGAATTTCGGGCAGGAAGGGAGCAAGCCAGGACTCGCCGCCTTTCCGAGCTCATCCCCAGGGACACATCGGTGAGAGCCGTCCCTCCTGCCCAGCACGTTCCTCTCCCTTTCTCCCCCACTCCTTTGCCCGGGATTACACAGTCCCGGGTTGTCTTTGCTTTCGGGTGTGGGACTTCAAACTGGTTGAACTAATTCGTAGCGGATGATTCACCGGACACATTTTGGCCCTCGCTTTGTTCCCCCAGCGTCTGTCAGCAGCTTGCCATTTTTACAGACGTGCTAGCTGTCGTTCGGTATCGCCGCCGTCCGGGGAGCCCACGCCATGCGCTGCCCCGGCACGCAGCGGGGATGTACAAATTGTCATCGTACTCCTTTCCACAAGTAATTCTGAGTGTCCTGGTGATTCCTGACCCATGAAGTTGAGGCTTTTCAGTAACTCTCTTGGAGTGGCAGAGGTATCGGGTGATTTGTTGTTGTTGTTGCATTAGGGTTGTTCACTTAGATTGGACAAATGTAACCGTCCAGAATTCAGTTTATAGTAATAAGCGGTGAGACTGGGGAGGCCACGCAGTGTTTGGGGAGTGATCTGTGGTGCCGGAGGGGTGGAGGTGGCGTTTCGAACTCTACTTGGAGCTGCTTCTGCTCTCCATATTTGAGGCTGATGCCAAGGTGGGGTGGGGGGGTGTCAACTAAACGGGTGTCCTCGCTGCCAGCATCGCTTCTGCCAGAGCCGTCGCCTGCATCTGAGACGTCAAAAAGAGCAAAGTGCGAGCCCAGCTCTTCCCCGGCTCCCCTGCCCTGTGGCTCCCCTCAATCCTTTGCCTTTCCGAGGTGGGAGCAACCTGGCTCCCAGAGGAGCAAGACCCAGTTTTCCCTCCCCGGCTAAGGCAGCCGTGAGTCAGCGTGCTCGCGGGGTTCGTCAGCGGGAGGGACTGGTCCGAGGCACCGTGACGGTGAAGGCGTTGGAGCGGAGCCAGCTCGGCTCCGTGCTGGTGGTGTTCCCGGGGCTTTGCTTTCTCCCTCTTGGACGGCATCGGAGGGCGGGAGGCAGAGCAGCCGCTGCTTGCGGAGGCCAGCGGGATCCACAGGTAACCCCCAAAGGCTTTTGGGAGCCTGGCGCTGAGCTGACCCCCAAGCCCCTCCTTGGATGAGAGCTCCACAGCTGGGATCACGTCTTGCTGCTGGAGCTGGGTTGTCGCGGGGCTGTGCTGGCCAGCCCCTCTGTGGGTTTTGGGTATCGCTGCTGCTTCCATTTGTACACGATTCCTCCGGGGGGGATGATCCAGCTCCAAACCCCGCTCTTGCCTTTCATCCAGTAAAAGCCGAGGCCGGGCAGCTCAGCTCACCAGACCTTCCCCAAACCCTGCTGTAGCCCAAAGCTCCGTCCTTGCGGCCGTATTCACGGGGGTCCGCGCCTGTAG
>NW_009621931.1:28526-28815 GCF_000690535.1 Cariama cristata
AAATGCTGCTGTCTGCGAAGACGGTCAGGACTCGAAGCCTCCCGATGGATTTTTCCCAGTGGGGTCTCCTGCTTCCCCCCGCCCCGCCCTTAATTTAAGGTTATATTGGGAAGATCTGCTTCACCACGCTTTCCTGCCGAACAGGGCAGGCAGGGGAGGGGATGCAGATCGCTTGGCGTGACATTGCTGGAGGATTTAGGAGGAAATCGTTGATTGAAGTAAGGTGCCACCTTGGCTGCAAGGATGTTAACCCCTGGCAGGCCTGAGGCAGGAAAAAGGCGGTGGTCGG
>NW_009621931.1:28914-29484 GCF_000690535.1 Cariama cristata
TGGCTCTGCCGGCAGCCTTGGCTCTGCCGAGGGATTGCGAGCGATACGGTCAACTCCATTTGGAGCAGCCCAAATAATCCCTTCGCCCCGCGAGCTGTAAGGCAGCCTGCAGGGATAGCAGGGCTGCTGTTACCCTGCCCGAGTGTTGTCTTCTAGCAAACTTCCAGGGTTTTGTGGTGGTTTTTTTTTTTTTCCCCCTACCGCCCCCCTTTAACAAATGCAGAGCTTGGCACAAGCACAAAATCCATTCACCCCTGCTCGCACCGGGAAGGGAGACGTAAAGGCAGCAAGTAAGGAAGGCTGTCGGCCAAACTGCGCAAGGGAGGGAAAGCAAGGGGAGGAAGAGGGGAGGGGGAGGAAGGCCAGTGAACGGGGGGAAAAGGAGAGGAAACAGTCCGGGGAGGGCAGCACGAGGTGGGTAAGGCCGGCAGGGCCTGGAGAATGGAAGGAAATCCTTGCAGAAGTGGGCGATTTAAAGCCTGTTCCTTCTGTGGCCGGTGATGTGCCTTCCCCTGGCAGATGCTCCAGATCTGGAGGTGTTTGGGGAGGAGGCGGCTGGCTTTTGGAGGC
>NW_009621931.1:29608-29847 GCF_000690535.1 Cariama cristata
GGCCCACGGCCACAGCACGAGAGGCCTCAAGGCTCCTTCCCCCTCCCTGGCCATCGTTACTTGGAGGAGAAGGGGGGGTGGGAGGAAAAACCCGTGATCTTGCTGGCCTGCTGCCAGTTGCTAAGGCAGTTTCTTCAAAAGGGAGAGGAGCTGTGGAAGGAGGGAGCTGCCTGGGGAGGAGGCAGATGATGCACGCGAGGACCAGGCGGAGAGAGGAGCCCACGGCCACCAGTGACAAA
>NW_009621932.1:0-6635 GCF_000690535.1 Cariama cristata
GGGGAGCCTCGTCCTCCCGGGGCGATGCCGAGTGCCTGTGCCCAGGCCCTGCGCCCCTTTCCATCCTGCGTTTATACTCCCTGCAGAGTAGAAGCAGCTGTTACCTGATGCTACAGAATGTATAAACATATTAAAAAAAAAAATAAAAAATTTCAACCCTCACTTTAACAGCTAGATCCCTGCCTATGGGTTAATCCCCTTTTGCCTGCACAAAGCCTGGGTGCTGTGTTTTTTTTTTCTTTTTTCACCCTGCCTAATTTTATTCTCGCACGCGCTTAGGGCTGGCATTTGGGCAGCACTGGGATATTACCCTCGGAGGTCTGTCCTTTTCTGGGGAGCTCGAGTTTTCCCCCCGTGCTGGCAGGCTGCTGGGGCAGAGGCAGGGGGGGGGAGTCGCAGCGGCCCGCCGGGACAAAAAATGCAGTACCTGGCCACGGCTCTCGCTCGGGCTCCGGTTTTTCTGCCGTGATCCCAAAGCTGCGAGCTTGGGCTTGCAGCAGGGACTGCAGTGGCCTCTCCAAGGGCCAAATCCAGCCCTCGCTGGGATCATCCAGCTCCTTCAGGCGTATGAACCTCCGAGGGCAGAAATTAGCCCTTTGTCTGGAAGTTTGCATTTATATTTCGGTGTGTTTAAGTGTGTTTGAGCAATATATTCCTTTTCTCTGTGTGTATGCAAGATTATTTGTAGCTTTTTTTACCTGACTATTAAGGAAAGGATCTGCAAAAAGTTTACCCCAATTAATTGTGCAAGCTGAGGGTAGGTAGCACGTGAAATAAAATACTTACTTTATGTAAACAATCCCTTGAGACTTCCTAGAAAGAGAACTTATGAATATCTAACCTGACAGATAAAAAGTAGACAAAACTGAATATGCAGTCTGGTCTGTCTCCCCTCTTCCAAAAGCAAATAATTTTTAATTAGGAGATTGATATGGGGTGTAGGCAGGAGAATATGATTAAAACATGCTTTGGAGCTAGGGGTAGGGGAATACTCCTCTAAGCCCGATTTTGGCCGGGTGCAGGACTGCGAATACCTGCCGTCCCCGTCCCTCCTGCGCTGCCAGAAATGGCAAATCCAAATGCTGACGGGTGCTGGCAACCCCCAGCCTTGTGTTTTGGGATGCAAAGAAAACGGATGTTTCCCCAAATCTTGCGTTCCCTCTTGTCGAGGCAGCGATGCTGGGCTCACGCCGGGGCTGCGTGGTCCTGCGGGGGTGGGACTTTCTCTCTGGTTTTCAGGCCGTGCCAATGAAGGAGCGTGCTCCATGCTACTTTCTTTTTCTTTTTGGCTTTTGGAGATTGCAAGTCCTCCTAACTGCAACAAAACCAAGGGGGGTGGGGGGGGTGTTGGTCTTTATTTCTTCCTCTTTTCTGCCAGCCTGCTTGCTCGGCGGGATTGCTGCAAAGCAGTGCCATGTGGGAGCTTGCTGCTCGTCTCCAGTCCCGAGCTCTCGCTCAGCTAAGGCTAGTAGGAAATATTTTGGATGAGAAACGACTCAAGAAAGCTCAAACGGGTGGTAACTAAGGAGAGGGAGGATGGGAAGGGGGTATTATTTTTCCTGTTAAAGCATCTCCTGTATAAGATGTGGGCTTCTGCTCTTCTGCCTCTGGGACCACAAAACCCTTCATGCATGGCCCAGCCCAAACCCTCTTCTTGGCAGTTTGAGCGGGACACAGCGGATTCTATCTCGTGCTGTACCAGAGCCAGCGTCCTTCTCTGCAGAGATGGGTGCCATCTGAGTCCTGCCAGGAGTTGCTCTTTTATGAGGTCTTTGTAATACCTTGGGAACAGTGGGAGGTGGTGGCCCTACATCGCTCTGACTTTCATCCCTTCATCACCTCCTGAGAAAGGGCAATGAAACTGATGTTCTCCAAGGCACCAGAGCCTGGGTCATGCGATGTTTGAGGCACCGGAGCCTGGGTCATCCGATGTTATCGTGCTTGCAAAGGATGCTGTTCATTATTTTGCTTGAAATAGTTGTAAAACTCCTTTAAACGTACATGATGTGAAAGGTCATGGCTTTCCAACAACTCTCCAGCATCTTGGTTTGTTTCTGGTAAAGATTGTGGCTGGCTCGTTCAATCTAGTTACGCAAATGGGGATATTTGCTGGGATTTGAGATAGCTATTGGTAGACCAAGAAGTTTTATGGACCCCTGGAGGAACCCAGGTTCAGAGTGCTTTAAGGTCTCCTTCTCAGGTGCACTTTAATTCTGGATTTCCACTTGGCCCTAGGCTGGTCTAGCAATTACCAGAAATCTCAGCTATCTCTGTTCATGACGTGGAGCTGGTGAGGAAGGGAGCAGAGCCAGGAGAGCAGGAACATAATATTGACCTAAACCCATCATTTTTAATTGGACCAGCTGGGAGTGAGTCTTTCTGCCTTGTGCTGGTAGGAGTACAAACCACTCTAGGCTTGTTTGGGGCTAAATAATATCTCCTTTCTCCATGTAAAGCTAAATATCTGCAGTCGGCTCAGTTGAGGCAGATGTATGATGTGGGTTAGTACGGACGCACCAAGGAATCCTACATCCCAGCATGCTGATTTACTTGACTGTTTAAAGGTGCATGGTGTTATCTGAAGAGGATCTTCAAAAATCTCTAAGAGGGTTGGTAGTTTCTTACCCATATTTAACCATATTACTGACCTAACTGCAAAAGGGATGTCAGAATTCATAGGCCAAATCTCTTCATTCAGTTCTTTAAAAAGCTCACAAACTTTTATGCCAAGAATGGAAACGTAGCAGCTATGTAAGTCATGGATTTGTTCAACTCTGATCTCGGTGGTTAACTGAGGTGGGGGGGGGGAAGCAGCATGGCCTTTTTGTTCCTATTTAACCTTTCTGCGTCTTACTTTTTCTTCTGTGTGGGAAATGGGGAGGAGGGAGGGGGAGCCGTTTGGCCAAGATCTCAGTGTGAGTCCCTGGCAGATTGAAAACACAAGTAACAAGTTTTGACTCTAAGCTCCAACTGCAGACAGCAGCACTCGCTAATATTTTTTTTTTTTTGATGATGATTATTTGCTGAAAAAAGGGAAAGGCATGGGGCAACATATTTTACTGCATAGGTAATCCCTGTTGCTAGAAGTGTTTTGTTGCATCGATGATCCTTGCCGTGAGAAGCAGGAGCAACCCCAGCTCCAGGAGGTGCAGGTGCTGTGATGGGATCTGGGCTGTTTGGAGGGGTACGCTGCAACCGACTGCTCTTACCAATGACTCGGATAGTTTAACGAGGCATGTTGCATGCGACATGGCTGGCTTGGGCTCTCAGGGAGCTGCGTGTGAAAGCCCTTGTGGCCAAGGGACGTGGGATGCTGCTGGCATCCCCTGGGAGCAGAGGGAGGGGGAGCCCCAGAAATAGCTGCTGGGATGGTCCCCAGGAGGAGCCCAGCTGCTGGGCTCAGCCTGGAGCTGGTCTGGATGGGTTCTTGTGACCCAGGATGCCCTGGTGACCCTGACCCTAATGGTTCTGGCTGATTTGCCTCTCCCTGCAGCTGGGAGAGGAGGATCCCACAGCCCTGACGCTCCAGGGCTACTTGTAAGCTCCCCGCATGGGAATCCCACAGGACTCGAGACCTTCAGATGGGGGTTGTCCGCTCCTCAAACAGCCCAGATTTTCAGTGCAGTGGAGAGATTTTCTCTTGCTTGCTTTCCCGTATACCATCGTATCATTCTGGCAGCTTTTGATGTGGAATGCATGGGCATCTTTGAGAGGAGCTTGGTCAATAAAATTTGGTGGAGGAGACAACCGCAGATGGCTGGACCATATCCTGTGTCTCCGGAGGAAGGGTCCAGGGCTGCTACTGACTCACAACCCTGGTTTGGGGGCTGCCTGTAAAAAGAAATGAGTAAACCCTGATGTAACAAGTGATCTGCTGAAAACAAGTCACCGCAGAATTTATCATTCTGTTGAAGCGCGAGTGAGAAAGGCGAGTGCCACTCAGTGATGTCAGGGATGATCTCGGAGTCCTTCAAAATATACCTCTGCTACAAACAAGACTTCTAACTCACTTTTTTTAGTTGTCTTTAGAGCTTAAGCATAGTTTATATATTCTGCTGGGTGTTACTGATGATGGATTTGAAATCAAAAGGTCTAGTATGTTTGAAATAACCAAAGGAAAAAATGATAGAGGTGCGATCGGAGCTCATATGGTCTTGTAAATAAATGTTCATGTGCAAAAGAGCAGACTCCTGGGACGGGCTCAGCTGCGCAAGCATCATCCAGTTCTGTCCCAGTCCCTCTACCCTGCATCCGTCCTGCGTCATCTCTGATTCAAAGGCATTTCCAATCCTCATCAGCCAGTTCCCCTTTGCCTGTGTCTTTTAGTCCATGAAAATAAATATACCGTCCCTCATCTCTCACCTTATGGCCTTTACCTGATTCTGTGTTGGTTGTCAAAGTCATTGCAGGCATGTTCCCATTCACCTCGTTTTTGGTTGCTTTAACTTATATTTTCAAAATTTTTTCTTTTTTTTTTTTTTGTGGTCCTGGCATCATAGTGAATTTTATGAGAGAGTGAAAATTGCTGAGCCAAACAGGTTGTTTGGTTTTTAATAGCTGTTCAAAAGCAGTTTGGCCAGGTTTCTTCTGAAAAGTCTTTGCTGCAGTGAATCTGTTGCTAGAAGTGAATTCTTCAGATGACTTTTTGCACAGCAGGGATGTTTCCAGCAAGCACAGGCAGCATCTACATTACCGATAGTTGCATTTGTTTATAACTTTGATTAATTCATCAGAAAGTAATTTTATACACTGGAAAAAAAAAAAAATCTGCTACCTGGCAAGCGAAGGACATGTACTGTGCATCCATGGCAGATTGAAGGAAAATATTTAGAGTGGCTTCGTGTCGCCAGACAAGACGTGGTGCCACACCAAGAGAGAGCGGGGAGTAAGATGGCTGTGTGGGTCAGACCACCCAGTACAGGAGATGAAAATCGATCCTGGGCCAGCTTCGAGAGGGATGAGAAGGTGTGCTGGCGTGTGTGAGGCTCACAGGCTGCAAGGTGCATGGGGGCAGTTGGCAGAGCATGAACCATAGGCTTAAAATAAATAAATAAGGTAGCGAATGGAAGATATTGCTGCTATAGCCAAGGGAGTTGTTTTCTGGAGTGCTGAATATATATGTGGCTTGGTTTATAGTGAGAGTGAAAGCCATGCTTCTCAGCTGAGGCAGAAATTACATTATTTTACTCCTCAGTTATGCTGTGAATTAAGCATCAGTGGGATTTAGTTTTCCCTTGTGAAGCCATGGGGACCTGGAAACAAAAGTCCTGTTGAAGGTTGTGCTCCTAAATTGCGCAGCCTATGAAATTATTTGTCTTCCTCTATCCAATGCACACTCGCATCTCCGCGAAGTGAGGGCCGTGTACCGGCTCTCCCAGTGCAGGGGCGTGGTCAATGGTTGGGTTGATGCTACCCAAGGTCTCTCGCGTTCCCCTGCTCTACAGGCAGTTTAAGAGAAGAAAGACTCCCTGTTTCTGTTTTTACACAAATGTATCACCCTGTAAGGCAAAAATGTTGTTCCTTGGCTTCAGTTCCTTACTGGCACCTCAGCAAACATGGGTGCTGTGGGTATTTGTGTGGCACGGGCGTAGCTGGTGTGTTGTTGAGCAGGAAGGGGATCTTGCTGTTTGTGTAGGATCCAGCTTCACGGGACCCTGCTCTTGATGGAGATTTCAGGGTGCTCTGTCATACAGACTAGATGATAAAACCAGAAAGAAGATGCCTTTCAGTGAATTGTGCAAAGACTTGGGCAGTCCAGAGAGGGCAATGTGCTTGGGTGACCATGGGCCATGAAGCAGAAGACTAGGCTGTGTTCATGGGGGTGCTGCAGGGAAGAACTCTGTGCTCGTTTCACCTCTTACTGTATTACCATGCTCCAATTTCAACACCCTTCTGTCAACTGGCAGGGATCAATAATATAAATAGCAAGGCCTTACGGTAACGTAAATAACACCAGAACTCAAAAGTGTTCTGCAAAACTTGCATGGGGAATACCAGGAAGGTAACTAAATTCCCAGAATAGCTAATTTAGCTGCAATTTGGCTTATTGATGAATGCAGGAATGGGACAAGTTATGATAAAGCTATCCAAAAGCTCTGTGATTTGTATGCCTGCAGCTGGCGGGGCCTATATTCCTCTTGTCGTTGAAATTTTGGGGTGCAATAGGAGCACGTTCCCTCCTGGGTAAATCAGCTCATTGGTTCTGGCGTTGCCTCGCACTTCCCAGCGCTGTCTTCTGGTGTGATGTTATCGCTTACGAAGATTTTGCAAATCATGTGATAATCCTCAGACAGGGAGGACTCTAAGGAAGCTGTAATTAGTCTGTATCCGTAGTTATTCTGCGCTTTGTTTTGGGATGCTGTGTACACTTCTGAGGCATGAACCCATCCCTGAGCAGTCTGTTGTTCCTTACAGAGGAAAAGGTTGGGTAAATTGAAAATCAAGAGGCTGATTTTCTCAGCTAACTGTACATAACAGGTTTCTGTTGCTTCTGTTGCTATTTCTGTCAGCGTTTATGTATTTTTTTTCTCAGTCATTTGGATTTTGCTTAGTGTTTGCCATTGCAAAAGCTGCTTGGGGACTGATGCTGTCTGAAGAAGCATAGTCCCAAGTCAAAAATGCATGTTAGGATAAAA